>NW_009609634.1:0-2279 GCF_000690535.1 Cariama cristata
ACACTGCTGGCTCATGTTCAGCTGCTGTCTTTGCTGACTGCAGAGTCAAGTCGGATGGATTTGTCCAAGGATGACACAGTACAGGAGTTACTTATCAGGGAGGGCAGACTTAGATTGCGCAAGGTTTGAAAGCTTGCTCATCACATACTTGTTAAAATTTTTTCTTGCCTCATCTCTGACCTTATCTTCTTTGTTCCCAAGGGTTGCATTATAACAACGTTTTCCTTCCTTCAGTATGATTTACATTCAGTGAGCTGACACAGCACCAATTTTGCTTCCGTACTGCTATAGCAAAAAATTCAACTGAAGAGCTCAGTGTGACTAACAGCCTCTCAGTTGCCTCATTGTACAACACCTCAGAATGGTCTCTCTAACAACAAGTACAGTAAGTGAACATTAAGGACAAAAGAGTCATCTGTAATGTCTGCCTACCTGCTAATAATGAATATTCTTTATATGCAGGATAATGCCAGTTTTCAGTTTGTTTTGAGTGGGGTTCTGTGGGGGAGAAAGGGAGGGTTGGCATATACCTAATTTTAAGCAATATAATCAGTATGAAAAATGTCATCTTATTTCCTTTCAGGAGGATTGTCACTGTCTTAAAAAGAATTTGTACAGGGCCAACACACTTATTAAAATTCATAAGGTCTTAACTTACCTGGCTATGTCACCAACTGACAGGCTGTTTTTTATCTGTCTCCATTTCTACAATCTCATTCTCACATGAAAATGGGTTATTTTTGAATGTGGTAAATAGAAAAATGATGTAAATTTGATTTCTTTATCCTTTGTTTATCTTATTCTTTGTCAATCACGTTATCCATATTACACATCTGAAGCCTTCCGATTCTCTTCTTTTGTTCCACTTATCATTTTTATTGTATATATACACACATCTCCCACACACTCATGAACACACACATATAAAGTCTTGACACATAACACTGACAAGCCCCTTAGATTGCCACATACAGATAAACAGATGTGAAACTGAATATGTCATAGCTCCTCTATTCAAGTAGTTCTTTAGCTTCAATGCCAAGATAAAATAAATTTTGCCTTTTTATTTTCCCCAGTCTCATTATATATGCAAGTGACTTGAAGTATGAAATCTTTTCATTTCTTTGTCATAGAAACTCCTTTTTCTCCCATAATGACATGTTTTGTTGTTGTTGTTTTAAAACTGCTTTTCTCAACTCATTTGAAAGGTAAGAAGTTAGAAAATATTAAGAAGTTGAAGGTAATGTTAAGTTAACCTCTCCTGATATTATAAAACTGTATTTCTGAAAGGAAATTATTCTCAGCCATGGCCTAAGTCAATATTGGTAAAGCCAGCCTTCCTAAACATAAGCCTTCCCCAGAACTTAGAGACACCAAATTTGATCGTAAAGTACCAATTATCTTCACCTTACTAACGTCAATGGGAAATTTGGTGTTGACTTTAATAGGAACATAGTTTAAAAGTAATTACTTAGGTTATACTATTTCTGCACAGTCCTCCCTCAGTATTGGAAGCTGTGCCTGACATGGATGGGCATCCTGAAAGGACTGATAAATGATTAAAACAAACACAGAGAAGGATGTCCTTCAAAAGTAGCCTCACATTACTGTAGAACAAGCTGTACAACAATGTGGTGAAGTAAGTTTTATACCTTTTTACTTCAATGTAAAATCAGCTGGGGTTTGTTTCTAAAGTGTTTGCTGAATTCTGGAATATTCTGTTCTATTCCCTTTCTACTACAGGGGAAATCTTGCTTCTTTCTCTGACTTGGTCATCAGACTCATTCCCTGCTGGCTAGCTTTCTATATCATTTACCACTGCTGCAGATGTTTTGTTGCCTAGGTAACATATTCAATTCATTTCCACTTTTGTTCTAAAAAAATCATGAGTCCCTCTTTCGTATATATCTATGTCCCTGGAGATGGACTGAGCTTGTTGTCTGATTAAAGGGACCAGGAGTCAGCTCCGGTCCTGTGGTGAAACTACAGCTTTTCTTTTTTTTTTAAAGTGAGGCAACTAAACCCCCCAAAATACTGCTAATTATTAAAGGTTGGTTTATTAGGACATAAACATATTACTGAAACAAAATAAATCTTGAAATAGCGAGGCTAAATGAAGTTCCGAAAATAAATCTTCCACACGTCCACAGTGTTTGAGCAGGATGACTTCATTCTCCAGCCTTGCTCTGTAACCCAACACTTTCCCTGTTTTCCTGGGCTGAACCAGCCCTTGCTGTCCCAAACAGGGTCCATGTGGTGGGCTGACCCTGGCTGGATGC
>NW_009609635.1:0-630 GCF_000690535.1 Cariama cristata
TTTTTACCTGACATGACACTGCTGCAATTCACAGAGGCTTTCTCCTAGATATTAAATCTCACTACTGGATCATATACTTTCTGGAACCTTTCAAACATTTGCCCACATCAAGATCCTTGCAACTTCTTTGACTGAAATATACTTTGGTATATTGAAATTACGGAATCCCAGACTGGTGGGGGTTGGAAGGGACCTCTGGAGATCCCCCAGTCCAACCCCCTGCCAAAGCAGTTCACTTACACCAAGTTGTACGGGAACATGTCCAGGCGGGTTTTGAGTATCTCCAGAGAAGGAGACCCCACAGCCTCTCTGGGTAGCCCGTGCCAGGGCTCGACCACCCTCAAAGTACAGAAGTTCTTCCTCATGTTCGGGTGGAACTTCCTGAGTTTCAGTTTGTGCCCAATGCCCCTTAACCTGTCGCTGGGCACCACTGAAAAGAGTCTGGCCCCATCCTCTTGACACCCACCCTTAAGTATTTACAAGCATTGATGAGATCCCTTCTCAGTCTTTTCTTCTCCAGGCTGAACAGACCCAGTGCCCTCAGCCTTTCCTCATCAGGGAGATGCTCCAGTCCCCTCATCATTGTTGTTGCCCTCCACTCGACTCTCTCCAGTGGTTCCTTGTCTCTCT
>NW_009609636.1:0-3061 GCF_000690535.1 Cariama cristata
CTGGAAACCCAAACTTTCCCCGAACTTGCTTAATGCGGGATGATTTATTTGAGTTGGAGCTGACCTCTCTTGTCTCGCCGTCCTAGAGTTAGGATATTTGACAGTAATGAAGAGTGATAGATTGCTCCCGCTCAGCTAAGCAGCTGATGCATTAATTATAAATTGCGGTATGGCTAATATAAAGTTTGCTCTGGTGTGGGGAGGTTGGGGAGCTGGAGGCAGTAATTTGGCGGAGGGGGCCGAGGGGCACGCAGCACCGGGCGCTCAGCAGTGCAACACAATGGGTTTACTGCATCCAAAGGCGGCCATTTTGTTGCAGTTGCTATTTTATGCTATATGGACATATAGATATAGACACATACGTGCAGAGAGAGCACTCCCCCCCCCTTGCCACCTCCGGGATGCGATGTGCTCGGGTGCTGAAATTCAATCCGTGCATTTATCTGTTTTGTGTGTGCGTGCGTGTGTTTTTGCTTTCGCTGTTCTGGTGGTGGTGCTTTGGGGTGCGTGTGGTGGTGGTCTTTTTCTTTTTTTTTTTTTTCTTTTTTTCTTTCTTTTTTTAACAGACCCCCTTGAAATCCCCGATAGCGGTAGCGGTGGATCTAGGCGGCTGAGGACGGCTTACACCAACACCCAGCTTTTGGAGCTAGAGAAAGAATTTCATTTCAACAAGTATCTCTGTAGACCAAGGAGGGTTGAGATTGCAGCCTTGCTGGATCTGACTGAGAGACAAGTCAAAGTCTGGTTCCAGAACAGGAGGATGAAGCACAAGAGACAGACCCAGTGCAAGGAAAACCAAAACAGCGAGGGGAAATTTAAGAGCCTGGAGGACCCCGAGAAAGCGGCGGAGGAGGAAGAGGAGGAGAAATCCCTCTTCGAGCAAGCCCTCAGCAACGTCTCCGGCGCTCTCTTGGAGCGGGAAGGCTACGCTTTCCAGCAGAATGCCCTCTCCCAGCAGCAGGCGCAGAATGCGCACAATGGCGAGTCCCAAACTTTCCCCGTTTCGCCTTTAACGAGCAATGAGAAAAATCTGAAACATTTTCAACATCAGTCACCCACTGTTCAAAACTGCCTCTCAACAATGGCCCAGAACTGTGCAGCTGGCCTGAACAATGACAGTCCTGAGGCCCTAGATGTCCCTTCTTTACAGGACTTTAACGTTTTCTCCACAGATTCCTGCCTGCAGCTTTCAGATGCAGTTTCCCCCAGTTTGCCAGGATCTCTGGACAGTCCCGTAGATATTTCTGCTGACAGTTTTGACTTTTTTACAGACACACTCACCACAATTGATTTGCAGCATCTGAATTACTGAGAAATTAAAGACGTCCCCTCCAAGGGTCCTGCTTTCTCCTCCTTATTCTTCTTTATTTTTCCCGTGAATTAATTTTATTCCACACCCCCTCCCCCCCTTCCTGGTCAGAATTTTCTGTTTGTTACCTCCCTCTGCTATGCCATTTTGCCGTTTCTTACAAAGTTTTAGTTGTGTTCAATTTTAACCTAGCCACATTCTAGGTCCTTCTATGAAAGCAATATATGAGGTCTGTAAGAAAGTGATCATATAGGAATTGTATCTTCACTTTCTTTTTATTTTTGTATTGCATTAGGATGCGTTGTCATAAGTATTTTTGGTAGAATAAATTCTTGTTTGCTACAAGGAGCTTTCTCTTTTTTCTTTCTCTTACTCCCTTTCTCTTTCTCTCTCCTTTCAAGACTGATAACAAGATGGGTATTTCTCCCCATCCCTTCTGCTATTAATTTACTAATAATCAAAATCCAACATTCTGACTACGATCTCTCCCCTTTTGGCAATTTAGGACGTTTATTAGAGAGGAAAAACACGTTCAAATTCTTTATTGCAAGGGTTCCCATAAGGAAAAAAAACCAACCCACAACAAAAGACGAACCAAAGAAACTAAAACCATTCACAGCTTTGATGGAGACCTCTTCCTTTTAATGTATATATGTAGCATCTTATCTCCGTGAGGATACAAAGCTTGGAAATGCTGAGCTGTAACAAAAGCATGAACGAGCACGTTTTCTGTTACAGGCAAAACCTAAGAGAGACTCAGTAAGATAAGGGTCTCCTGCAGAAACTAGCCTGTTATGTACACGAAAGGCCTTTTCTGGGAAATATTCCTCTTTTTCTAGAAAGTAGTGCTTAGCAGCCAGCAAGCTGTTTCAGGAAGCGTATCTTAAAAAATACCAGATCTCACAGAGAATGCGCTTGGTTACTTCTCATGTGCTGAGCGGTCCAAGAAACCGGCCCTAGAAGGAGAGGAAACGGAGAAGTTAGTGCCTGTAAAATCAAAAGGGTGGCAGAAACGTAGAGGGGAAAAAAAAAACCCACAGCATTGAGGGAGGAATCAGCCCCTCCACTCGGTCCTTTTGAGGGGAGCTGTGCGGGCACAGCCGAAGATATTTTTCTTTTAAAACCTTCTTGCGGGGCGAAGGACTGATAACGAAAAGGGGAAACTCTGACTTTAAAGTTATCGTTTCCTCGGGGCTCCCCACTCTCTGCCGGCGGTAGCAAAGATGGGCGTTCAGAAATCTCCGCCAACCTGCCTGCCACCCGGCCGGCGGCGTTGCCGGACCCCGAAGAGGAGGGGGAGCCCCGTCCTTCGGGCTAAAACCGAGCAACAGATGCCAGCGGGGCTCTGCCGCTCCGGGGGCAGGGTAGTCTGGGCGGGGGCGGGGGCCGCTTCCGCGCGTGTGAGTGACTGCGTGTGGTTCCATTACCCAGGCGAGTGGGGCTTGAGCGGGGGTTTGCGGATGGGGCTTTGCTGTCCGTCCATGCGAGGAGTGTTGTCTCCCAGCCCTGCAACACGTTGTGGAGCTGGGATGCGTGGGTTATAGCTGGAAGGGCTGAACGCAATTCTTCCGAAAGTCATAAATCAAACTCTTTCTATGAATGAGAATGTCATCAAAGAGATCAATTGCAGGAACACATGCACAAATAAAAATCCTCTTACGTATTTGCCGGGGCTGGGGATCCCCGTCTAAAACCATTAAGTGAGAAGGCGTTTAGTCATAATTCATTTTTATTGCTCTTTTAAAACAACAG
>NW_009609637.1:0-4033 GCF_000690535.1 Cariama cristata
GGCCGCCCTGGGCGCGGCGGCTGAGCCTGTGTCCCCTTCCTCCTCCTCCTCCTCCTCGTCCCCCCGGGCAGGTGATCATGCAGGCCTTCTCCCGGGACGCCCTGCAGCACTACGTGCCTGTCATCCAGGAGGAGGTGAGCGCCTGCCTGGAGCGGTGGCTGGGTGCCGCCGGGCCCTGCCTGCTGGTGTACCCCGAGGTGAAGCGCCTCATGTTTCGCATTGCCATGAGGATCCTGCTGGGCTTCCAGCCCCGCCAGGCCAGCCCCGATGGTGAGCAGCAGCTGGTGGAGGCCTTCGAGGAGATGATCCGCAACCTCTTCTCCCTCCCCATTGACGTGCCCTTCAGCGGGCTCTACCGGGTAAGGCTCCCTGCAGGCCGGGAGGAGAGGGGTGCCCCTGCAGCCAGGGCAGTGGGGAATGGATGGGAGGGATGGCAGTATGGCCTAAGTCCCACATTGCTCTCCCTGCTCCTTGATCAGGGCTTGCGGGCACGCAATATTATCCACGCCAAGATCGAGGAGAACATCCGCGCTAAGATGGCCCGCAAGGAGCCTGAGGGTGGCTACAAGGATGCACTGCAGCTGCTGATGGAGCACACGCAGGGCAACGGGGAGCAGCTCAACATGCAGGTGAGGTTCCTCAGGGCCAAATCTGTCCCTTTCCTCCAGCCCCTCTGTCAGCAGCACCCTTATCTTTTGGGGGCAAAAAGGAGAGAGCAAGAGATGTTCTCTCTCCCCATGAAATAAACCGGCTTGTGTAGGGCACTGGGGTGCAGAGGCTGCAACCAGGCTGTTGGATTGGGAGCCATGTCCACACCACCCTCATCCTGGCCTCTGGGTGTCTGCTCCAGTCTGGGGGCATTGCACAGTGTTGTGGTGGTAGAGCGGGCCTGGTAGAGATACTGTGTTCAAGGGCTGTCTTACCCCTTCTCTGTCCTCTGCATAAGGAGCTGAAGGAATCTGCCACAGAGCTGCTGTTTGGGGGCCATGAAACCACTGCTAGTGCTGCCACGTCGCTCATCGCCTTCCTAGGGCTCCATCATGATGTCCTGCAGAAAGTGCGGAAAGAGCTGCAGGTGAAGGTGTGTGTCTTCCCCAGAGCCATTTCACAGGAGGGGGCAGTGGGAAGGTACCTCCAGAAGCAGTGTCCCAGGCAGGGCTCCCCTCGACCCAGATGGTGTCCCACTTTTAGGGGGTGGCAGGAGAACATCACTGGCTGAGGGGTGGCTGCTCTGCAGTGCCAGGAGCCCTGGCTGCCTGCTCCATAAATGTCATGGCAGCATTTTCCTTTCTAGGGGTTACTGTGCAGTCCTAGCCAAGAGAAGCAGCTGGACATGGAGGTCTTGGAGCAGCTGAAGTACACGGGCTGTGTCATCAAAGAGACCCTCAGGCTGAGCCCGCCTGTTCCTGGAGGATTTCGAATTGCACTCAAGACCCTCGAGCTAAATGTAAGTGGGGCTTGGGCTCAACTCCTCGGAGCAGCTGTCAAAGTACTAGTGCGTTCAGGTAGCCCATCTGCCTTCGAGTGACCTGCAGGAAGCCAGGAGGGGAGGTTGAGTGCACCGGTGTGTCCTCTTCTTTGCTTCATCTGACTTAACACAGTAAGGTGCTTCATGCCTCCTTTGTCTTCTTTTGATAGGGTTACCAGATCCCTAAAGGCTGGAATGTTATTTACAGTATCTGTGATACCCATGATGTGGCAGATCTCTTTACCAACAAGGATGAATTTAATCCAGATCGCTTCATGTCTCCATCTCCAGAGGATTCCTCTAGGTTCAGTTTCATTCCTTTTGGTGGAGGCTTGAGGAGCTGCGTGGGCAAAGAGTTTGCAAAAGTCCTTCTAAAAATATTTACAGTTGAGTTGGCTCGGAGCTGTGACTGGCAGCTGCTGAATGGACCTCCTACAATGAAAACGGGCCCAATAGTGTACCCTGTGGACAATCTACCTACCAAATTCATAGGTTTCAGTGGCCAAATCTGAGACCTCACACCTTCCTCCGGCTGGATTTCTATATAGCATCTAATATGTACATAGTAACTTTTTATAGTAACGAAGGCCTTTAAATATTTAAACTTGTAAATGTACAATAATTATTTATGTCTTCTAAATATTTCAAAACACTATGATATTTTTTCCCCAAGCACTGCAATTATGGGTCTCTGATTCATAATTAGATAATGTTATTTCTATAGAAATAAGTTTTCCCCTATTTAAAAATCTTATTGAAAGCTGGCCAGCTAAGCATTTGAAGACATTTCACGATGGAGTATGTATTAAGAAATATTCTTAAAGGCATTTGAAACAACGGTAACTAGTTACTCATCCAAATTACCTAAAATGGTTATTGTTTGAGAATGTTTTCAGTATTATTTGTATCTAGATCTTCTGTTTAATGTGTGAATTTTAAGTTTGATAATAAAGTTTATTTTTGATGATCCTCTGTATGAAGATCTGCATGTATGCTAGAGAGTAGCTTAACCAATGGGTCTAAAGGGTTTGGATGTAAAGTCAGATCTGCTTTTGTGAATGAGCTATTTGCTATTTCTATGCTCATACCTCTCCCCTGCCTCCCACCCCTAATGTGGCTCTCACTTGTGAGTAGTAAATTGTTATAAGCTTTAGCCTGTGAGGGGCAAGAGCAGCACAGGAACATTCAGGCTCACTGGAAACAGTATGGAGTGATAGCAAGTGCTACAGCTCTCCTGACCAAGCACACAGTAAATAAGAAACTAAAGGGAAGCAGAAAAATAATGTGTAACATGCGTCTTTCTCTGTAGCTAGAGAAAATAGGTGGAGAGGAAAAAAAATTCTGTAAATGTCCTCTCCCGTTTTACTGCTGACCTGTGCAAACAGACCACTGGATCTTGCTCTGTATTGAGTCTTCTGGCTATGAATCCTTACTTACAAAGGTGTCTCTTATCAGCTGGTGGAGCAAATAAAATCTGCTAATTTCTTCTTGAAATGCGACAGCTCTGACTAGGTCAGAGATAGAGCATGCATTTGGTTTAAGAACTTCTTTCCTGGAATTCAGCAAAGTGAAAACTAAAAGGCAGGCACTAATGTGAATTGATTAACAGGGAATCAACTGTTGAGATGCAATTCCCCGGGGGTGTGCAAGCAGGGTAGATAAAATGCCCTAGGCATGACCCCTGTTTTGGCTTAACCATAAGGTTTTTTTGTGTTCTTCCCACCCCCCATTACTACACCTATTAGTCTTCCTTCAAAAGTCAAACAACATAAGCTGGCTCTATAAACATCTAGAAAGTAAACCAATGTAATTCAGTGTCACGAACACTTAAAGCACCATATAGACTAATTTAATTTTTTGTTTGCTTCTGGAAAACAGCTGCTTTTTCATTATGTTCTCTCAATGTCAAAATTTAGGATGGAGTTAAGTTGCTCAAAATCACTGCAGGTGTTTAATAGCATCTATGAGGCTTTGGATTTTTTTTTAAAGAAGTGTTTCTATAATACATTTGATTTTAAATACAAGCATTTTAAATACAAGCTTCTAATGTAAGACCTTAGATACAACCTACATATGAGCATAACTATCAAGACTTTCTAATAATCAATTTTTTGTAGTCTTAAAATACAAAATATATTCTTTTTAGATTGTGCTTGAATCTTCTTGGCAATGTTTAAAATCTCAAATAATTATCACTGTGCAAACCTCTTGCACCATTATGTTTTTCAGGGATTTGATGAATAATCTCAATTTAAGACCCCTTCATTATTACCAATATAGTAGTGAAAAATTGCAAACCCTGATCTTGATTTGGAGGTGATCTGAAGTCTGGAGAACAGCAAGACTCTTGTCTTGGTATCCCTCATTAACAATTTCTTCCTTAACATTACAACATTGTGCAAAGCCAAATAGATGTTGATACTCTTTAAATTTTTTGTTTATTTTTTTATTGAAGTATTTTATATGTGGCAACTTTTTGCATGGTCTTCATATTATTTTAGTTTATATTTTGTTTTTACAAAGAATGAGAATCTAAGTGCTGTCTGGAGAATATGAACACTCTTT
>NW_009609637.1:4064-23815 GCF_000690535.1 Cariama cristata
CTAAGGTCATATGTGCATTTCTCTGTTTCCTTTTTTATTTTTGAGTCAAGTTTGCAAGGCTTTTATGTTTGGAGAAAAAAAAAATCATATACTTAATTTGATTTTGTCTGGACATCTGGGGGCACATCCTCAGCTGTTGTAAATCATGACAACATAACCTATGTTAGGCACTGCCCCTGTATAATTTATCTCTGTAGTTAAACGGTCTGTCACTGCTGTGTAATTTAGGCATCTAGGAGCTAGCTTTAAACAAGGTATCCCAAGAAATGCTAGCAGTGTAGCTGCAGTAATATGCTGCTCAGTGTGGGTTAATTGCTAAAATATTTGCCCAACTTCTTGAGCAGGTTTTACAACCCCTGCTAATCTCCTCTATGCAGCTGTATCTTGACAGCTTAGATGCTGGCTGCAGACCAGTTTCAGGTGAGCTCTGGCGTGACGACAGAGCTTTGCCTGCTCAGCAGCGGCTGGCATGGGCACATGCTGAGCCTGTGGCGGCTATCGGGGGGCTGACCGGCTCCTGCCCCCCCAGCCTCTGCCTCTCTTGTTACACTGGATCCAGGAACTGACCTTGCCGAAAAACTATCTACCAAAAAACATAACTGTATTTCAGACAGACCAGGTCCTCTCTCCAGCTCCCTGTGTGAGGGTTGTTTGTGCCGGGGTGCTGCAGCAGAGATGGAGGAGGCAGGAAGAGGAAGCAGCCACTTCAGCCTGCTCTGCTGCTAACAGGTAGCTCCTATAGCCATGCTTTAGCCTTCCTTTTGCAAGTGCTACCATGTCTTACTCTAAGTGACTGGTGCTCCAAGGCTTACGAGCTGAAACACATTAAAGGGCCAGATTTGGTGAGGGGTGCTCACTCCCTTCTTGTAATTTGGCCTCTTTGGGGTATTTCATATTCCACCCCTCAGTTAACCTGTCATTTAAAAGAAAAATCTTTGACTAGGTCTCTCTCCAAAACATGCACACAATTCAGTAGGTGCTATGCTTTGGTCCTGGAGTAAAAAGCATTGATTTATACGTAGCATGCTGGTTCTTCTCTGAGGGTAAGGTGGGTTACTGGAACCCACCCATGTGAATAATAGCTCCTGCCAGCCAGCAGAATCTCTGGTGCTTAGGATTTCTGAAGTATCTATGTGATGCTAAATGTGTGGTTCTTAACAACACACAGTTAGATCCATTCTTGAATTAAAATGACATTAAAGAATTACATTGGTGTAAATTGACATTGAGGAATGCTACTTGATAAATCAGTTCCTGATTGAAAGGCAATAGTACTTCCAGATAAGGTCAGAACAGGTAATAGTGAATTTTGGTAATGGTTATATGAGTAAGAAAAAATGTGTAAATGAATGCTGAAGAGTCACTGGAAATTAAAAAAAAAATTGATTGATTAAAAATAATTTTATTGATTTATTTGTTTTGGCCTAGTGAAATGAGGATATGTTACTTTCATGTTGCTTTCAGCAGCTGAGCTAGGAAAGGATTTTTTTCTTTTGGTTCATAAAAGCACCTGTTGAAGGAACAGTATAATTTGAAGCCTTGTATGCTTAAGATTTTGCACTTAGTTTTCCAAATTTTTTTTTTTTTTTTTTTTTTTATCTTTACTACAGGAGTCTTTTCCTGGACCTTGCAAGAAGAGAGGCTGCCAAAAAGATTGTCCTTCCTTCTACCCCGTTTCAATCTATCGTATGTTTTCTTATTTTATTCTGGTCAGTGACTTGGAATAACCTTTGGAGAGATACCAAGAAAAATACTTAATAATATGTAAAATATTCCATCCTTAACTTTCAAGTGGTACTTTCCTACGTGCTATAGGGAGTTTTTAAAACTGTTTTTACAAATCTGCATCTAGTCATCTTTGAGAACAGAATACTGCTGTGTTTTGATAATTCTGCACATCAGCAGAGGTGTTCAGGGTGGATGCTGATAAAAGAATACACCCCAGTCATTTAAAACTAATGTGCATAAAATTAGACCCCTAGATCCATCTGTCTCTCTTTTTTATTAAGCATCAGAATTTATTTTTATGAGGTATAAATTATCAAAATTTGTTATCTGTCTCAAAGGGAGCTGCACTTCTTAGGGCCCTGAAAATCCAGCAACTTTTGACTTAGTCCCAAATACAGATTAAGTAGCTCAAGTGCAAGCAACCCATTGCAGAATTTCTTTACCTTAAAATTATTACATACCACCTTTCCTAGAACAGTCTAGCAGGATCCTATGCAAGGCTGTGTCTCTGCTGAACATTCATGTAAACCAAACTTCAATCTATTGACTTTTGGCAATGTTTTTGAAATTAAAGAGCTGGTAGGTTTGGATAGCATTTGTTAATCCAGATAGTTTTGTTTGCCAGGTGGTTTGTATTGTAAATTCTCTGTCAAGTTATACATTCAGCATGCAATTCAAAACATATACAGATTAGCAGCAAAGATTTGAAAAGTTTATTAGTTGCAACCATTAGAGTGATAGATTAGGAGAAAGGAAACATAACTGGCAGCAAGTTTAGAGAAGACTCATTACTAGACTGGCTTGCTTCACTTGTTTAATAATGCCTTACGAAAAATGTTATATGAGAAGTTCAATGAATAATGCAGCCTTCATTAAGTTATGTAAATGAATATAACTTTGTGGGTGGGTTAGAAATAAAATATTTAACAAATCTGTTTACATCCAAAGAGTAAGAGCAGTGGAGATAGCTTTTAAAGAATCTCAGATTAAAATATTAATTTTAATTGTGATAGACAAGAGAACTTTGGTAGTAAGACATAATAATGCTGCTTTAATAGGTGTTTACAGCTCACCTTTCAGTTGCAACATAGGCAGGGCAACATATTAATTATGTGCATATAAACATATTAAACAGGGCAACAGTTAAAGTGTTACTTGTTCCCTTATCAGCAGTCCCAACAACACTGTTTCACTTGCGTATGCTGTTAGCGACCCAGAGACTCAGGCAGAACTTGTGGTGATTTGCAAGGCTAGAAGGGTCATTTTAGCAAAAGTGACTTATAACGTACTTGTTTGCCAGGTCATTTTGTTCACAAACACACAATCATTCATATACTGGTTGGTTTCAATGCATTCTGCCCCCCCCAATTTATGACCATTTAGGAAAGCCTAAGTCTCCACGGGTTAAGTTTACACTGCCGTACAGGGTAACTGCCACAACACAACAAAATTATAAACCAAGGACTAAATCAGCTATTGACATGACTTCCTACCACACCCACAAATGCCAACCTTTCTTATGCCTCTCCCAAAACAAATCCTTGGATTTGGGGCTCACAGCTTACCCAGAAGGTCAAAGATTGTTGCAGGCTGTTTTTGAGCAAAGGGAGGAATAAATTCCAGAGCTGAGGGCACCTCACAGGATCTCTCCAGAGATAAAAGTAACCAAAAGGCGGTCCCATTTGCACTATTCTGGGTAGGAGGCAGGTCAGTAACTTTCTGAGGTGGTCGGAAGCTGCAAAGATCAGTGTCAACACGGAGATCTGGGTCCTGAGCAGTGGTCTAGGTACAGCTGCGTCAGTTTAAGGAGGAGATGTGCAAAGGCACACATCTACTGAGATTGTGTTAAGTCATCTTTGTTAATGCTGCTTTAAATGAAATAGCTTCCTCCAGGAATCACTATTTTGAGGGAAGAGCATCAGCTTGGTTTTGTTTTTTTTCTGCTTCAGATGTATAGGGTCAACATTAATTTATTATATCTGTATCTCAGAAATACACTGCTTTTCTGTGTGAAATGTCAGCAGAACAAACATCTTTTCAGGATTAGATCTGAATTTGTAGTGGAATGATGGTACGTCTTGGTTTTCTTGGATTGCTGACTTAATTGACTGACTGAAAAAAGTAAGGGGCTGCGATATGCTTTCTGTAATAGCCTTTATTTTATATCTAGGCCCCTCTGAATTAACAATCTGTCTATATCCTATGGGAAAAGGAGGAGGGGACTGGATAGTGCCCTGCTAGCTATCATAGTGCCAGCCTGTGTGAATAGGGTTGGGTTTTTTCCTCTTACTTACAAGTCTACATCATACACCTACTCATAAAACACCCTGCTTCTCTCCGAAGCTTCCATTCGAAGCCTAGGGGCCACAGAGTAATTGGAAACTGCTCCCTGACCCAGCAATAGCCTCCTCTTTCGTGAATTGTCCTTAACTTTGACAAGAATGGAAGGAGATAGGGTAGGAACAAAGGGGAACCACCAGCAAGGCAAACAGCCCCACCACTCCAGCACCGCACCGCAGCCCTGGCTGCATAACACACAAGTGGTTTTCACCCTAGTGTCATCCTTCTTGTCCTGAATTCTCTTGCTTTTTGGTGTCGTTATATTAAATATACATTATTGATGTTAATGATGCTGCCTACAGCACTGCAGCAAGCTAGTGCACGCATTATAAATCCAGCAGTTAAAGAGAAAAGTTCATTAATGTTATCAACAGATTGCTTGAAAGAACGGCATGTTGTGACCTTTTTGCTCATTGTATGAAATGAAATGGCTCAGATTTGTGACATTACTGAGGGAAACTTTCCTCTAACTGGGACTGATAGCAGGCTGGTCACTGAAATGCACTAATTATCAGTCAGCATTTCTAGAAAAAATTGCAAATTTCAACCATGGGGATGTACACAGAAAAGTACATTTTACAGAGACGAGTTACATGCCTGCAAAGTGGAACCATCCGCTTTTTATGGAATTGTCTTATCATTCTCCTGTTTTGCATACTGTTAGTACTTTTTTTTAATCAACAGTTCACAGATGTACTTATTATCCAAGTATTTAGAAGGAGAGAGAGGAGATGGGCCAAGCATGCTGGTGAGGAAAACCAAGAATCCTTAAGCAGTCAAAGGTACTACTTGTTTATTTTGGTGGCTCCTTGGTGATTGTTCTTTTCACCTTTTATTAACCTGCAAATGGATCTGTCCTCGTAAACTAAAGAGGAGAGACCAGTGCACAACCCACTGCCCCAGAGATAAGGTCACAAAGAGGGGACGTGTCCCGAGTACAACCTCGGAGAAGAAATAGAAGTCTGAAGGCATTTACACTAGGCTGCCATTGCGCTTTACTAGCCCTTCTGTGATTTACTGTATCAGTTCAACTGCTGACACCTTTATGTCCCTCCCTCCTATCCCAGCAGGCCACAGAGACACAGTCCATGATAGATGCTGGTGAACTTTTCCTCTGATCACCTTCTGAAGAACTTTCCCATAATCTATTGTTTTCTATCACAGTGGAAAACAAAACAAGGGTTTTTTTGACTTTCAGTTACCAGCTATTTTGCCCTAACTTTAAAGCAATGTACTGAATTTATTACATCAGTGTGAAAGAAGTTTTAAACTCTTGTCTCTTTATCCTACTCCCTGAACTTAACATGGTCTAGAGTAAATCAACGTAATTGCTGTTAGACCTACATTGTTGCGGGAATGTTTTATATTCCATGTTGTCAGTTATTTAGAACAGTTAATTGAAATTGCAAACATAAAAAGAGGAAAGCTACAGTTAAGAAATTAACTTTTTTTTTGGTGCCTGTGACTACTGTATGAATTATACAAAGAGCTAATGTTAACTTTAATGTAAGACAGAAAGTGTCTGGAATATTTAAAGAAAAAATACAGTTGTGAATTCAAGGCAAGTATTTCCTTTAATTGACCACATAAAAATATAAGAACTCGTTCTGGATTGAGAGAAGCAGCTGACCTAGCATTCTTCTCTGTAACTCCAAAATACTTACCAAAATGTTGCATTTTGCTTCTAAACAAATAAATGCCATGGACTGCACCTGGTTTTGTCTCATCAAAATTCAGCACCAGTATTACACCATCAAGGGGAAAAGAAAGTCACAGCAATGTTAAGAAGGGGCATATTGAAGAGAAAAGGGGGAAACTGCACTGCAAACTCTCTCCTGCAAGCGTTCTTCCTCTGAGTACACCCTCAGCTAACTTCATTGCTACTGCAGCCTGCGCAAAGGGTGAGCAGAGATGCTCAGAACGTGTAACAGGGAGTTAAGGAGTGGCTGGACTGGGAAGGAGATATCTGGGAAAGGCCGAGTCAGCCCCTGCCAGTAATGTTCTGATAGCAGCACTGATCAGCTTCATTTTTTCAGCATCCTACTCTGTAGTTTGACTCAGAATGTGGGACAGTGGTAAGTTTAGGAAAGGCACAAGGAGGGAAAGGATTGGGCAGGATGCAACATTACATCTCATCTTCTACAAAGCCCGGCAGACCTCACAGTTGGCATTGCTAAACCAGAGACCTTCTCTGAACACACCAGATTGCCACCATGTGTCCTAGCCCTGCCCTCTGGGTGGCAAAAGAGGTGCCATTGCTACAGTGGTCTCACCCATAGCCGCTTCCCAGCCAACCCTCTGTGTTAAAAGGGAGCCCTAAGATGAGTCTCCTTTGCAGGCCTTGTCCCTAACGCAGCTCAGCCGGGCAAGCAAGCAGCTGTGCCGTACCAGGGGGTTTCTCACCTCGTGTCCTGCCACCCAGACTTTCATAGTGCCAGCAGCCTTGGTTCAAGAAAGGTGCAACCTCACACTTTACAGAGAGGTTTGTTTCTTACCCCCAAGAAGAGGAGAGCAGGGTTGTAAACAAAACTCTTACAGGAGAAAATAGTAGGTTCAAACCCCAGGGTGGTTGCCTTGGCAAAAATGCTTAGGAGGTCATTGTTGAGTTACTGATGTTAGATACACCAGTAATGATGGTCCCAAAGCTTTCTACTTTACAGCTATCACACTTGAGCTGGCTTACAGTGATGCAGGCTCAAAGTTGAATTATTTTGATAGTTGCTTTCTTATAATTAACATTGCTGTAGAGAAGGATTTGGCCCAATGTCTTTTAACAAATTAAGTCTCTGTCTTGCTATTCTTTCTTCATATACTGAACTTCATACTTCTCAAAGCCCTACTTCTGGGCTCTGCTCTATCACTATGGCTGGCTGTGGTTTTGGAACAGTTGTTTTCGCAAAGTGGCAAGAATACAATAGTGATACTACAAACCAATCTTGTATGCCTGAATTCCTTAAAACTGACTGCTTGCTTTATCTGACAGCATGAAGTCTGCAGTCAGGTTAGACGTAGAAACATTTACTCATGCTATACAAATGTATACAGTTATACATCTAGCTATATAAAGTCAGGAAGAACTATGTAAAATGTTTTTATCGTCACATTACCTACACTAGGCAAAGAAACACATATACACCGTGGAATTGATGTTTGACCTGTCACCTCTATAGCACAGTGTGTCCAACCTGGCTGCTGCTCCTTGTGTTCTTGTTTTTCCCAAAGGCTGGAGGAAGCACAAGGATTTCAGAAGAAGCTTCTGGATCGGACACACTGTCCTCACAGCCAAAGCAGAAAAGGGGCAAGAACAAGGTGAGGCCACCAGCTTGGGACAAGGTCAGTGTGGCTGCCCTCCTGCCTGCTCAACTTCTTTGGATGGAGAGGACATAGGTATGCTAAGAAAACAGCAAGTGAGGAAAACAGAAACCTAGCCCTTTGCCTGCTGGTTTTACTGAACACTTGTGCACTTTGCAGCTTCTGGACTGTCAGCCTCCCTGTCAGCGTCCTCCTTTCCCGTCTTCCTTTGACCTCCTGCATGACCTTGATCCCTAATATCTGCCCCTGCACTGTGGCTTCCTTTGCCTCTTGCAGATCCCTGGGCAGAGGGTAAATGTGTTTTCATGTCCCCTCATGCTCCCTGCACCTCTCTCCCCTGTACCAGGCTTTCCCTTTCCCCTCATCTCCCATAGCAGTGCTCAGGGTGGCCTGGTCTCCCCACCACTGTCAGTAAGCTCCCATCACTCCCATCTGAACTCCCTTCCCCAGTCTCCTACCCCTACCGAAGGCAGTCTCTCCAGTCTTTATTTGTCTGGGAAATAGCTCATTTAACTGGGACAAGGAGAATGGGCAGAGATGAGAAAGAGCCATTGTTATGTTGAAAGCAGTTAATAGGTGCCACCAGACACTTGTGTGATCTACAGACTGTAGCAGAAGTCCCTTAAGCTGTGCTGGTGCTGCCCAGGGCACAAGGGTTTCTCACTTCTCCCTTCCCAGTTTTCTGATTTTCCTCCAGTTGAAGAAGAGTCTGGCACTGGTCTACACCATTCCTTGGCATTTTCTAATGGATTTGATGGGGTAGTCAAACCACACTGTACTACGGAGGGAGAACCACCCTCGACCTGAGAAAAGGCCTTACGACATGTCATTAAGGACCTGAGGCTTTGGCTTTGGAGAGGGGTTTGGAGAGCTGGGCAGGACCTGTCCTGTGTGGGAAGGACTGACAACTGAAGCTGCAGACAGGGCTCCGTGTCTTCTTGGAGTTAGCTGTGCACTGAGTGGCTGTGTGGTGGAGGGTGAGATTTGGTGACTTTCTCCTGAGTGTTTAAACATGCTATGAGGAAAAAAAACCCCAACATACTTTTCCAGGAGAAAATGAGTTTCTTACAGGCAGATGCTGGGCCTTCAACAGATGTGTCAATCAGCTGCATGCTCTGAGTGTCCCTATTGATTAAGGAAGTCTTCCTTTGTGTTTCTGTGGAAATTTGTCTTAACTCTCGATTGGACTGGAGCTTTTATGGTTAATTGGCAAAACCACTGTCAAATAATTTAAAAGCCTAAATAACTCAGGCTTTTACACCAAAAATCATTCACTGTCATATTTCTTCCACTTTTCAGGGGGCTGCCTGTTGGAAGCAATGTGCTCACTTTTTCAGTTCTGCTGTCTGAAGACTTGGAAATTACTTAAATTTTCACCATTTCTCATTTTTTTTCCTCTTTCTCCCTCACTGTCTGTCTGGATCACAAGTGCTGACTTTAATATTCAATGCTCCACAAGCAGTAAGTCTCTCAGTTTTCCTTGTGCCCCAAAAAGTAGAAGATAAGTAAGATTTTGCTGATCAGAAATTGAGTGTTACTGATTCATTGAGACAAATCCAAGTGGCTGGTGGGATATCTGTAAATGTGCTGTAATGAATCACTAGTGACCTCTAAGGGGAAGATAATGTGTAATGTGTCAGAGATTGCCTGCAGGTACACCTTCTAAATTGGTATGGAAGATGGCTGTTTCCATATTCCCTGAGAGGTACAGGGAAGGTACTTGAAATAAATCTTGTAAGAAATAGGGTGGCTGGCATATGGTGTCATTCACCTACTAGTCACATCCAGCCCAACTCAGCAGTGGCTGAAGCTGTTAACATATCATTGTCCTTTAATGGTCTATGAAAATGAACTTTTGATCCCAGTCCTGTTTTAAGTAAACAGATGACCCCATCAAGCAACACCATCCCATTTGCGAGCTCAGCAGAGGCTAAAGCTAGCAGTAAAAGATCTGCCCTTTACAGACATTGCTGGTCAGCTGTGAACTTTTGTCCAGGCGGTGGTGGTGGTGAAAGGACACAGGAGGAAGTAGGAGTGACACTTGGGCATTACCAATTTCTGGTAGATTTTTTTTTTAACTCTAGTTCCTTCTGTCACAAGGAATTTTGGAAATTAAGAATGTTATTCATGAATAGACTCATGAGGCAGAAAAGGTTAGTAACCCTGCCTGTCTGCCCTAGAGGTTCCCTGTGTGGTGGCAAGGGAGAGCTCACACATACGGTTCCACTGTCCTCTTACGCTGCTGAGAGGACTGTAGTGGCACCCCACACTCTGCTGCTTTTAGTTTGCGTGATGCTGAAGAACGACGGTTAGCATACCTGCAAGCTTTGGCCCTGTTGATCTGAACTCGGTGATAAAGTGAGGAAGTGTTTCTACCAGAACTAGCATGCAGATTGAATTCCTTCCCATTTCAGTGCTATAAACCAAAAATGTATTGCAACGTGCTGTACTTAAGGGATACCACGGGCCACTTCAAATTTGATCTTAAAAATGTTTTTTCATGAACAAGAAAATTTACTGTCTATAAGCCTTTTTTGCAGATGACAATCTTCGTGGCTAAGCCCAATTCATTAGCTTAAAGTTAAGGACTGCCTTATACCATAAAGCTGGATAACTTTTTGTTGTTGTTGTTGGGGGGAGGGAAGGGAGCTGCCCGGCCTTTCACCTTGCAGCTTTACAAGCAAAGCCAAACTTCTGGGCAATCACTGTGCAAAATGCTTTTTCCCTCCCCCTCTTCCAGGGATGGCTGCAAACAAAGGTCTTTAGGGCTGGCTACTCCAGACTTCAGGACTTTTAAGGGTCTTTACTTGACTGGAGATCAAAGGTTTGCCCTTAAAGAGTTTATCACTCCGACAAATACTCTGCAGTTAGCATTTCAAACTGGGTTTACAAGTCAAATAATTTAGCAATTTCTTCTAACCATGTGGCCTTATGCGGAGGCTGCTGGATGCCAATTACAGCACCACTTTGACACAAAGTGCAGCACTATCTATTGACAAATGTGTGCGCCCTTTTCGCCATTTACCACAGAGAAAAGAGGTTTTCGTGTATTCTGAGTAGGTCCCAGACTGCTCAGCTGGGGCTTGAGTTCCCTTCCTGGGATTGCTGATTCCTTACTTATCACCTTCAGTATATCTCTTCGTCTGTCCCTGCCCCTGCAGAAACTGTTTTTCTCCTTTGAAAGTATAAAACCTATGAAGACATGTAACTGGATGGTGGGCATTATTATCATTGCTGTACAGTGCAGTAATGTGACTAAAACAATGTCTTAAAATGTTGTTCAGATGTCCTTGATCATTAACCCTTCTCTGTTCAAAGTTGTTATCAGAATGTCCTGGCACTAGAAAGAAGAGATTGCCTCTCTCTTGCGCTGGTGCATACAGGCCAAGGCAGTGCCCAAAATGCTGTTGTAGGCAAACCTGTGACCAACAGCTCTTTCATGTCAGCTGCTTGAGTCCAGAGCTCTGTTTATTTTCTGTGCTAGATTTTCATGTGTACGTTCTATGTAGGTTCTCTTGCTGTGCTTATCACTTTGAGCACCTTCCAGAAGTGCATTGAGCAATGACACTAGCACCCATCTTGGATCCATGTAGTTTTTCATCTCATCAGGCAGAGAAATGGAGTCATTGATTTGTTTGGGGGAAGGTGAAACATTTGTTTCTGTCAGTCTCTTACATACATCTTCACAAAAAAATCAAAGAAAGAACAAAACAGAACTCTGTTTACACATATTTTATTTTCATTTGAATGTAAAATTACGGTAGCAATATCAGCTGTCCATTAAATTATGAGAAGAGTAATAGATGGGATTCATTGAAGGGAAGGTGCCTAGGCTTACACAACTATCAGTTTGTTGTAAGGGGAGCTGTGTAAGAAGTATTACATATCCCTTCTTTCCACCCCATGGATGGAAGCTCTTCTCTGCCTGCTAACTGTGGAGGCACAGGCTCTGACTTTGGCTGGTAATTCCCAATCAGAAGCATTTTATGGCAGCAGAAAGTGACCAGTGGGTCAGGTTTTCAGACAAAAGGCTGAAAGTTTTCTCACAGCTTCTGTGCAACCAGTAATATATACAGTATTTGGGCAACATTATTAATAATAGTTTAGGTGGCTAATTATTTTCAACTGAAAGTGCAAATGAGATAAGCAAAAATGTCAGCATGTCATGGGTAATTTGTGGCATATTTTTTTTCCAGATGAACACTCTGGTTGGTATGTGCCAGTTATGACATAGACTGATATGCTCAAGATTATGGGTGACTGAGCACTTGGTAGGAGAATTTCATGTTGATATTAAACAAATGGTGTGTTCTACCTGCATCTGTAGGTATGTGAGAGGTTGGTTAAGGATTACTTTTCATTTATGATAGTTTTTTTCTTTTGGGGGATATTAGGTACAAAACACCCCCTCTAGTTCTATATGACTATGGTATCTGCTCAGCATCCTGATAAATTAACAGTGCTAAATTCATAGGAAGTATCTTTCATCATCAGACCCTGTCCCTCACAGAGAGGATGGCTATTTTCTAAGTTGCTGGAAAGTGCATGGCTTCTGTTCCCCAGGCTGACAGATTCTACAAGAAGCCAAGGTCATTAATCCAAACACATTGGCTGTGCGAGAATTGCAGGCTGAGGAACACAGGCGGTGTTGCACCTTTCTCCTGACCAACTTCTGCAAATTAGCCTGTCCTTGCCCAGTGTCTCCACCATGCAGAAGGCCTTTTTAGAACAAGTTGAAGCCAAGGAGGTAACTATGTCACTTCAAAAGCAGGGAAATTAATTTCTGGAGGGCTTTCACATCCAGTGTACTATCAGAAGCAGCTTCTACAGATCATAATGAGATCAAAAGCTTGCCTAGTTCTACTGAGAAAAACTGGCACCCAGTTGTTTCATTTCTAAATCCTTCAGGAACAGAAAAAATTCAGGTGAAGGCAGTAACAGGTACTGTGTTTGCACCGTCTAATGTGCTCCAACTGAAAGTGTCATTACTCTGCCCAGCTGCCTATATGAAAAAATTGGAAAAACAGAAATTTTAAGAACTCTAGATTCTGATATATTCAGGTACTGATTGAATTACTGAAAAGATAAAATATGTATGTTGGTGTTTAGAAGACTATGGAAGAAAAATTTTATTTCTGATGGGTTGCAATTTTAGGTGGACATTCAGAAGTGAATCCTAACTGGGATCTTGTCAGTATTTGTAGGCTGCTGCATTATTTTGACCTTTTTGCTGAATTATACCCAACTCTTTCAAACAACAAAACCAAATAATCCCTGTTACATGTTTTATTCTAAATTGATGATATGATAAGAAGTTGCTAAAACAGTCAAATCAAGTTAATTGATAATTGACAATGATATGATGTCAAGATGGCATTGTTTAACACAGGGACCATGTGATGTTACATACAAAAGCAAGGTATAATATGGGAGAGACACTCATTTTAGTTGATAGCAAAACTCTACTTTACACAGGAGTCCTATAAAGAGCCTATCCTTGTTTATTTTGTTACTATTTAAAATCTTGTTATAGTATCTAGGAATCTGAAGCATGGACTAGGAGTCTAAAAGGGTATTTTCTGCCCCACCTTTCTGCTCAATAACCTACAGGTCTTGAGGACCCTGAATGCAATGTTTTTCTACTAGATATGCTCAGGATGTCACCTGAAAGAGGGAAAATAGCAGTGAGTCTCCTTTTCATCTAATTGCCTACTGATGAATGTTGCCATCCAAGACTTAGGAAATATAAGTCATATCTTGGCTGAGTAACATGCTTCTCCCCCTTGCTGGGAAAGCATGCCTAACCACAGAGCCTCTGCCAGCATGGTGGAGTGCTCAACTCCAGGGGAGAGATTTGACTTTGCCTGGAACAACTGTGCCAGGGCAAGATTATAAGTATTCATTGGTCTGGCCAGGAAGCAGAATTCTAACATGGGATTTGAGGTGCTCGTCTGAAAGTAAGGGGCTTGGCTACACCTTTTTTGAACTTGTACGTCTTTTGAAGAAAGGTTGATTAGGCTGAGGATAAGTTTGATATTGTCATTTTGGCTGCCATGGTGGTGAGATGTCTAGATGAACGTGGAGTTGATGTGTTCAACTCTGCTTTTTGTCTTGCCATGTACGACCTTAGCACTGGATAACAAACACCCAACCTTTCTAATGATGAATGAGTTTGATTTTTGAGAGAAGAATACTTCAAAGGATGAAAGCTAAGCTCTGAGGGACCCTAATTCCAAAGGCTAAAGTCTTACCCTCTGTGATTCAGTTCAATTGTTCCCTATGATGACAGTATAGACCAATGCCCTGAGGAGCGTATTTGCTCATTGTGGTCCTGGGAATAGTAGTTAAAACTGACAAGAGTGAGGCAAGAAGCGGCAACACCGGCTTACTGCAGAAATGCTCAGATTTCCTAATGGAGTATCAATATTTCCATGCCTGAATGTGAACATTGTCCACTTTATTATCTCTACCTGGAAAGAGGAATCGAATAAAAGATATTCATAGACCTGAACCTGAGTGATTTATCAAGTAGTAGGAGAATTCAGACTATGAGAGTTAAATCTGGAAAACAGCTGTGTTATGGACTGAGTCAATGCAAAATATAAATTCCTTGTTCTCTCATACCCTATTTGGTTTGTTCATGTTATTCCTATGTGGTAAATGGGGATCCATTTTTGCATTCCTTACTCAAATGCACAATTAATGTAAAAGAATAGTCTTGTCTGAAATGAGTTGTGATAGGTCTGAGTTAAAACAGCAGGACTGGGCAGTAAGTCATACACTACAGCCTAAGAACTCCCCAGCATAATATCATCATGTGCCACAAAAACTAGAAACTCAAATATTCACACTGACTGTAAAAAGACCTTTCTACATTTCACCCCATCCTAAGGTATGTTTTCTTTTGGAAGTAACGATATACCGAACTTTCAATATAACTAGGTCAATATTTTGTATAATATATTCCTAGCATTACTATTGCTTGATGAAGTGGTTCTTGCCAAGTTTAGTATCTGCTGATGCAAGTGGTGGGAGGAAGTGAGAATGCAAGAGGTGGGAGAAAGAACTGTTGTTTCTAGATTTTAATTTTGAGACAAACTATATTAATATGTCAATACCTTGCAGGTGTTATTTTACAGATAACATTATTTTGGCAACAATGTGGTAATTTTTATATCAGACCTAGTATTTTTTATCAGAAGCAATATATGTTATCATAGTGCTGGACTAGAAGATACCTTCTGTGACACTGCTGCTGCAGGTAACTACTATCTTGTCACAAAACCCATTCTCAAAATGTATCAAACTCTGTCTTAAAAACAGATGTTTTTTGCTTCCACTACTCTTAATGGAAAGTTCTTCTTGAATGTCACTTTCTCATAGTTAAAACCTTTTTCAAAATCCAGAAAAAAAATTGCTCAGAGCTAGATTATATCTGCTTATTCTTGCACTAATTAGGTTTTAAAATTAAATAAGATTTTTCCCATTTTGAGTATTTGTTTTTTCTTTTATTTATGGAGAACCATCCTAGCAGACTTCACTCTATTGCACCACATGAGCCTTTTCATTCCCTTCTCCAGGATCCTGTTAGTGCAGCAAGTCTTCTCTTCGGTCATTCATTTTTGAACAAAGATTAATTTAAAATGTGGGCTAATGTGAACAATATTCCAGATGAGGCTCGAACAACACCTTCTCCAGTGTTATGAATATTTGACTATTTCCACTGGAAATGCCTCATCTCATATATTCCAGGATCACTTTTGGCTTTTCACAGTCATATCATGTTGGCGACTCAATCTTTCCATGATCAGGTGATACCTCCTGATCTTTTTCTTTCCTTCTGTTGTTTCCAGCTGATGAGATCCTTAGTCTAATTTAAATTCTCATTATTAGTTGCTAAATATATACTTGTACTTTATATATTGCTCTTCATCCCACAACCACTTATGAAGCACAGCATCAAGTGCTCCACTGCAGGCTTTTTCTGTGCCCAGAAATTCTGTTATGTTCTCAAAACAAACCATCATAAAATGTCTCATCCACTCTGATACATTTACTATGAATTCTCACTGGTAGAGCTGAGCTTCATATGTTAGTTCTGTACAATTTCCTATGAAAAAAATCCTTAACTTGTCAGGAAAAATTAAAAATGTATGCAATTCAAATATGGATGATGGCATTGTTAAGAGGTGCAGCTTTGTGGTACATCAGCACAATTTTCAATAGCTAATTCTTCCCACAACTGAGAAGATAGAATGCAGTAGCAGGATAATTTTTTTAAATGCTTGTCTGACTTGCTTTTTTTGTCTCTTGGTTTCTCTACTCAGAATCAAAATGATGAAATTCCCTCAAAGCTGATGAAAAAATTCTCGTGACTACAGTTATGCAAAATATCATCTTTATTTATTGACTGATTACATCTTTGTAATAGGGACCTGCCATAGTTGATCTGCCCTAATAGAAAAACATGCTTCAAGAAATATTAATATTCCCCTTAATTACATAGAGATGATGTATATACTAACGCCTTCATGTCTACACTAATGCCTTCAATTCTCTATCATTTCATGATTTTATGTTATTTTGAGATCTAGATCTTTGTGAAGCACAACAGAATTGAGAAAGAAAAAGAGGAATTTTTCTTTTTTTCTGCTATGGACAACCTCAAGCAGATATAATTACCTATACAAAGCTATCTGTATACTATTGAAAAAAAAATAATTGAAAAGTAGAAATGCTTCAAAAAGTTTTCATGCTTGGACTCTCTTGTAAAATAACTTCTGTAATTTGTATATTAGCCATTCTTTTAATAGTGGAAGAGGTTTATAATTCTTCAGATAGAGACTCCTAGTACTTGTTTGTTCCTATATATTTTTTAAACAATGACTTATCATTAATAATTTTCTGGAAAAGGGAGTACGTATGTGGTTTGGACTTGTATTTGGTCAGATGATAAATGCATCTGGTAAGGCACCAAAATCTTTTCTTTACAAAATGGAAAGAAGCCATGATAAATAGGTTTTTCCTCCTCGAAGAAAAATAACTGCATTTTTATAACTTCTGAAATCCAGCTAAAAATTATAAGACGGTAAACCTTTCTGCTGATAACTTCAGACTTAGACACCTGGTTTTGAACCACAGAACCACCTGTGCTGTGTTAAACATGAGAGGAAGGAAGTACAGTATACAAGGTAAAAAGTACAGGGCGAGGCAATGTGATGTATCCCTTAGGTCAAACAAGAGGCTGTTTGTAAATGACCCTTCTGAGGCAGGCATATGACTTCCCAAGATTGGAGCATTCTACAAAGGGATGCATAAATAGCAGTTGTTCACAGCAAGGGTTATACTATATGGCTATTAGAGTGAATAGAAGCAACTCACTTCTTGCCAATGACAGGAAATAAGGTCAAGCAAAGATAACAGGTCTTTGAATTAGAGGTTTTCAAAATATTAGTCTTACGCCTTCAGTATGGAGTTGAATGAGTGGTCCACTTTAAAATGTCCTACTTCTAAAACTCAGGGACATTTGAAACCAAGCATATGAAACAGCAATCATTAGGTTTTATATCTGCCTTATCCAGCTTCACTTACTCCAGAAGGCAGTACAATAAATAATATAGCCAATCTGAATGTAAATAATTAAAAAATGCAACTGGGAGCTTTTGGGGATGTTTTGTTTAATCTGGATGTTCTCCCTAAAAAGAAGGGAGAAGAAATCATGAAGTATGCAAATGCTGTAATAGCACTGCTAAACATGTGACTTCCTTGAGAAAATAAATATTTGTATAACAGCATATTGTTTACTACTAATCTTTAACATCTGTATTCCTGTGGTGCAGGAATAGTTCTCCTTTTACATAATCTTTTAATGGATTAACTACATAATCCATTTCCAGAGTGACCAAAGCCTCAGCTTTCTTCTTTGGCATTTGATAAAGGAAAATGGATCTTTTCCTGTTACACGCTGCTGAATGTGCCTCATAAATCATCATCCAAAACCAGTCATTACCATATTTTAGAATGCAAGCATTTAATATCAAAATTTGTTAGGGCAATAATTTTACAGTGATTCCTAGAAGTTCAGTCTAAGCTACTGTCCTCTTATCTCATCTCTTCAGATCTTACAAGGTATTTTTTCCTGTAAGTCATTTAAAAATGTGAAGCTGTTGGATCTGTGATAGGTATATGAAATTAAATCACAGGCATAAACTTAGGATAATTAAAACTTTTACATATACATACCATGTTCAGTAATTGCACAATAAGTGAACCTATATAAACTTGTTCCATAATGGAATGGATTCAATAGAATGAATCTAAAATCAGTGGAGCTGTCAGCAACAGCGAGGATATGTGCAAAACATGAAAAAATTAGGTATACCTTTGTTTGTAGCCCCCCTAGTAAACCAGCACATTCCATTAATTTCGTATTAGTATTCTGTAGTCAAAATCAGAAATTAAAAAATAATTAAATGCCAAATTATTTCTTACAACAGATATACAGCTGTAACAGTTTTTGTCTCTACTGTTTACATATTTCACATGTTTAGTAGGTATGTCATTTGATTTTGTACATACATTGTTCTTTCAATAAAATACAAATAGCTGCTAGCTAAATAATTTCTGACTAGTTAGTAAATTCATGTAGCATAAACAGATAGACTACGTATTTTGCTCTAGTGATTTTGTATGCATTTGTGTTTCAAGTCAAATGCATAAGGAACAACGGATAAGGTCATTTTTAAAAGACAACAGAAAGTCTTGTCTGTCTTTTAGCAAGAAAGGGTAAAAACTCTTGATGGTGATTAACATGTGTTAGGTGGGCTAGAAAAAAAGATTAAACATCCTTTCACATTATCCCTTTATCATAGGCAATTTCCTTGATGTAGGGGTTTCATACCTTTCATAGGGATGTCAAAATGACTCATCTAAGCAGATGAGCTGCAAGACAATGGAAGAAAAAAGTTCACACATTTGTGTTCCTTTTGTAATGCTGCAGTTCCTTCTTTAAAACAACAGAAAGCATATTTCCACTTGGGGTTTTGCATTTAAGTGAAAAAAATCTTTCTCCTTTTATATTTTATACTTTACTCAGTAATAAAACGCCAGTGACATTAACTAGAAAGATAAACATTGTTATTACATGATCAAAGTATTTATTTCTGGTAAAAATGCACTGTTTAGAACAAATATGAAATATTAAAATATATTTGTTAAAATTGAAAAAATATAGGTGTATTTCATGCCTACATGACATATTCTTCAGTTTACAGAGTGATCTATAATCTATAATGAGATCTGTAATAAGGAACAAATGCTAGAAATAATTCTATTCCAGCTATATTTTAAAGATTGCTATTTTGAAACCATAATAAGACAAGATTATGTAGTTAAAAATGTTTTCTTCACTACCATATGTCTCTCTAAATGGTGGGAAACAAAAGAAGGTAGTAGTCTTCATCAGCTATATCATATCAAAAATCTAATTCAAATCTGAATTGTAGACTGACTACATAGGAAGGCAGAGATTGTCTTCCTAAAACAGAGATACCATTCCAAGGTCATAGATACAGTCACTTCATAAAACTGAATATAACATCTGCCTGCCATCAAAATTTCTTCCAATTAAATTTTTACACATTCCAGTACATGTCTTCAGGAGGGTAGAATAGGAAAAAAAAGATATGTTATGTACTTTGAAGCCTGCCAAGTCTAAGCAGATTGAGGTTCAGCTTTAATTGTTCTATACTGTCTTAATTTTAGCCACATTAGTGACACGATGCTTATTAAAGCCTACAGAAAGGCAGTGGTGTGTTGAATGTGGTCTCCTGAGCAGAAAAATCTGTTTCTCATCTATTTCTGACAACGAACAGTTAATTCATAAGTGAAAAGGAGGAAGACTGATGCTAATCAGTAAGTCCAAGGGAAAGATAAGAAAACAACTCCTGGTCATCTTACCTGGCAAAAAAAAGTTTGAGCTGGTCAGTCTCATATCATTTGTTTAGAGTTTCATTATCCCATATAAACCTAAAGTACTCTTAACAGTACATTCATGTCAGTCTAGGTGTGCTGGAGGAGGAAACCTACTCTTTATCTGAAATTTCTCAAAGTTTAGCAGTAGTTGCCTCTCAAGTTTTGAGTCTACATACTCAGCGGCTGCTACGTAACAGTAAAGTTATGTTAAGATATGATCTGGGATAGTAGTCAACTTTTTCCAAGGCACGTGCTTCCAAACATGCAGTAGCAATCAGGATTGGCTACATTGCTTCTCCTGATACTTCTGCACTGGGAAGATGTTTGTTATCCCTATATCCGTACAGAAATCTCTGGGTCTCCGATTTCTTTTGGCCTTATTGAGGAACTCGGGAACG
>NW_009609637.1:23846-32772 GCF_000690535.1 Cariama cristata
GAAAGAGTGAGTTTCTTTTTGCAATTCAACTTTTGGCGTTCTTCACAAATGTTAGTTATTGTTTATTTTTGACAGTCCTTGTGACAGTAGAATAATGTTAGAAATGATGTTTTCTCTCTCCTTCCCCCCCCTCCATTCTAATTTTGCTGATTTTGAATCAAGGATTTATTGAGTTTTCCTTTAAACAGTGTGCAGAGTAGCATCAGCTTGACAATATGTTCCAGTTTTTTCTGTTTTTAGATATATGAGAGATTATCTGTCTCATGTTGGTCTTTTCTTCTACTCTTCATTAACTTTAATGATTGCATATTTCTACTACATATTCTGTGAGCTCCCTAAAGTAAATCTCTGAGTGGTGTTTGGTTTTCCTTCTTCCTTGGGTCTTTAACTTTTATTTAAAAACATTTAAGAAATGGTGCCACATTTCCTTGTATTTGTCCTCTTGAGTTATTCCTTATTTTTTAAAATATTTTACCCAGAGTTCACTGATTCTGTTAACTCTTTTATTCATGTCATTCTGGTACAAAGGATGGCATTTTTCCAGGGTTTGAATAATTTTTTTGGTAACTGTCTAAAGTTAAATATTTTTATAGGCTCTAGAGAGGTTTGCAACTCCTCCATGTTTGCCATCTGTACCTGGAGGAGATTTATTAATTCAGTGAGCATGGCTGTGCTTCTGTGCCATGACTATACAGAGCTCAATCATTCTTTTGCAATTTTCACTCCCAAACTACTAAGAAGCTTCCTGAACAGTACCATCTGAGATGTATTTTTAAATTGGTCTGTCCTGTGGGTGGTCACTATGAATGTAATACCAGAGTACTGCAGTCCCAATGCACTTTCTTTGCATTTTTCTTAATGAGGAAAGTAAGTGTTATTGTTCCCATTTCACATATGGTTCAGCATACTTCATTTTATAACTGCCCCAGTCTTCTGGTGAATGACATACTTCAACATAGATTTTCAACTCCTCAACTCATGTCCTAACTACAGGAGTTTTAGTATGGTTACTGTGCTTTATGTATGGTTGCTATCTGAACCTTTTAAAGGAAAACTCTTTAAAGACATAGGATTCTACATAGTCTGAAGTTCCTAAGGTAAAAACGCTTACAAATTGTGGTACATATTTGAATCCTACTGCTTTGTCATATTTTCTATCTACACAGATGCAGGGTATTTTCTTCTCTTGCTTTACATGAATGGACTTTCTCTGTCTATTGTAGCAACATCCAAAAACATTAATACTGTATCTGAGGCGCCTGCTGAGTGTTTCCGACACTTACTCTGGGAGGGGCACACATGTTAGTAATGATATCTCCAGCTGCTGCTAAATAAATCATAATGCCATCTTAAAAACATTGACAAAATAGAACCAGATTCCATATTGAAAGCTGGCCAATCTTTCATATGAATGTCTTTCACAGAAATTCCTGAGCACGTGTTATATAAGACTTACTCTTCACTTTTAATTAAAAGATATCCATAAGTATTTTTATTAAATACCTAAGCACACGTGGTCATCTCTTTTTATCTTTTGTTTCTTTTCCGTAGACTGTAACATCATCTGCCAAGCATTGTACTCGGTGCAAGATTTGTGGTTTGAGGGTCATGTTGAAATGAGGAACTTGAAAGATGAAAAAATGGATGTACAAGTCTGAAATGATGTTTGTATATCCAATAAAATACACAAAATGTTGTCCTCAAATGCAGGCACTTTTGTTTTATTTTGTTTTCAGCTGTCCTCTAGAAATGAAAACATAATCCTGGCATCATTTCGTGCTGGAGAAGCATGAGTATATTAGAGAAAAAGTATTACACACGTTTTAACAGTAAGGAATGAAAACATACATGGGATAGGATTTTTAAATAACTCAACGCTATTTCAATATTTTTTGCATAAAGGTATCCAACTGAAACCAAATTCCTCAACTTTGAAGGTTGCTTTGTTATTTTTCTGGTTTCCTGTTCTAAGATGAATGGATAGTCTTCTGCCTTTCTACATAGGTCTTTCTTGTAACGTTTTTTGCACTTTGTAATCTTTTCATCTGCATTACCTGACTTCCATTTTCTCTGAGGCAAACTGCACAGTTACAAAATTTACTGGTAACTCTTTATGGAGAGCTCTCCATGTTCCTTCAGTACTTTGCTTTCATGGGGGCTAAGAAATCCTTTTTAATAGTGTCTTTCAGAAATATGACTTTGGGACAATTTTTCCCTGTGTGACTGTAAGCTCTGCAGACCACAGTTTGCTTTCAACACAAGTTTTCAGCTAGTCATGTCTTCTGCTCCTGCTACGTGCTATCCTTTGGAACAGTGCTTTCGTATTTTTTTAGCCTAATACCATAACACCAGAGTAATGGTAGTTGTCCTAAGAAGGTGAAATGAGTGAGAATCTAGGGCATGCAGACTATGGAAAGAAGCATATGTATGCCAAAGTTTTTAAAACTTTCAACTCTAGTCTCCTTAAGAGAAAAAAATTGGAAGCTGAAAGCTAGAAGTAAATTTTTAAAGCCAGCTAAACAAGCTTCATAGCCTTCACATGCAACAAAACCAGTCTGTATTACAAGGAGCTTACTTGAACCATTGGTTGCTCTGTACAGTGGGAGAAGTAGGGTATATGTTCAGAGGGAACCAATGCTGCTAATATTAACCTACCATTCTCAGTGCAGAAGGCTGCTGTAGTGCTGAAATTCTGTGTCATGTGAGAGCTATTAAGAGGCGGAATGTAAATTAAAGAAGCAGTGCAGCATCATTGAATGTTGCTCTTTTGAGCAACCTTTGAGTAACCATTGAATGAACCTCTTCTCGTTCCTGAAGGTAGCTGACTCACAAAGGCATTCAGAAAATTTATCCATCAGGAGTTCCTAAGAAACAGAGGACACTTGATTAGACAACATACTCTGGTGGAAGTTAGCGCATACTTGTATACATTTTGGTATCAGTCACCAGCCAGCTGCAACTAGTATGAGTGCTAGTATGAAATCATTCCAACATATAACATGATGCTTACGCGCAAGCAAGGAATACCACCAAGAATCTTACATCAGAGGTGGTGTACCACACATTTATTAATTTAACCTCTGTAGAAAACATTGCCAAACCAGGAGGCCCTGCATGCCTTTTGTTTAACTTTCTGTACTTATTGCCTAACACCTTGAAGAAACTGTTAAAACACCATTCATCTTTATGCAAAGGGAATCCCTGAAATTGCGCCAAGTTCAATGTTAGTATGTTTTATAGACCATTCCCATGCCCACAGGTCTAGAAAGTCTGCCCAAGGGCATAGGAAGGGTGTAGTCTAGCTTGGAATGGCTTAATATGATGAAGGATGTAATGCAATCACTGGGTACTAGAAAGTAATAAAGCATTTTGGAATCGCAAGAAGTGTTTTGGTTTTGTTTTTTTAAGTTTGCTCCTCTGACTTGTACTTTAAGCCATTTTGTTTTGTGAATATTACATAGGTAACCATCCATATTTTAGAAGCATATTCTATTCATTAGTATCTTTTCTTCCAGTAAAGTACTCAACAGCTAACAGTTTAATTGTAAGCTCATTTAAAATACATTGATAGTGTAACATAAAATGAATCTAGAGTTAAAATTTAATGGACAAACCACTGAGACTATTAAAACCGTTCCATATAATAAATAAAAAAGGGGAGTAAAAACTGTCTGGGGTATTGTCATACAGAAAGTACGCAAAACATCTCATCTGCTTTCTGGCACTAACCCAGCTGAGACCTAGCTACCATGTAAAAAACAGATTAAACTAACATCCATCAAGGTGAAAGATAATTATTGCTTGTGTCAGACAACACCTGTTTTTGCAGCATTCCTCAACTGAGTTAAACTAGAGACATGCTGAAGCTTTCCACTGAATTTTACATTTGACAGTTGCCTGAAGCAATTGTTTCTGTGAAACACCTTCACCTCTTCCTTTGTTTACTTTTTGGGCAGACTAAAAATGTTAAAATACTAAACAGAAAAATTTAAAATTAAGCAGAAAATCCATCAGTGAAATATGTAAAGTCAATGATGGACGTTTATTGAAAAAAATGTTACAATATTCAATCTTTTGTAAAGTCTACATACAGATCTGTTAAAAACATTCACTTGAGAATGAATTCTGCTTATGTTACTCAAGTGAGTAATCCCACTTACTTCACTGGAAGTTTGTAAGAGTGAAAGTAGTAGCCCCTAGATAATGCCGTAATGCACTCCTGCTATCTTTAAGCAACACTGCATAGGTTGTAAGGCAAGATGTTCATCCTACTGCATAAAGTAATCCGTATCACAGGCACAAATTTCACAACAAAGTCCTGCTTCAGTTGTGCCAAGATAGCTCACAGCCCATGGATCAAAGTGCGTTCTGTTACGTGAAAAGCAACAATACATATGCATGCTATAGCTTTCATAGGTCAGTTCACAGAAGGATTTGGAGTATTTTCTGTTTTGTTTTGCCTTTTTCAGAGATGTACCGTAAAGTTTGATATTGTGACTGTTAAGATGAACAGAGGTCTTTTGAAACAAACCTTATATTTCCTCTATATAGAAAAAACGTTGAAACCTCCATGTCATCAACTACTCTGCAAGGTACAATCTAACTTGATCAGGTTAAATACTAAAAGGTCCCATCCAGAGTTCACTTACATCAGAAAGGGTCTTTTAATCAATTGAAGTGGAGGTTGGATGATACCTGATAGAAAGGCCAGGTGGATGATTATGCTAAACAGTAGCCCCTAAATTAATTTCATCAGAGGAGATGTTGCTTTAGAAGAGAGAAGGACGTGCAAGGATTGGTAGACTACAAACTGCACATTGAGCCAAGAGGGAAGAGAAGTGGGAAGGGATGCAAGTAATGGAGCACCAATCATCCCATTAAAAGCAAAACTGCCAGCACATGGTAAACTGTGTTTGACTCTGTTCAAAAGGTAAAGAAAACTCCTCTGCAAAAAACGTGCCTCCCAAGAGAGAAACATAGAGGTCCATAGAAGAGAATGAGCTGAGGTCACAGATGTGATGTTTATTGGGGCAATAGATCCAGAGGCAGCACAGCATGCCTCATTGCAAAAGGAGGCAGCAGTTAACAATGATTGGTACTAGCTGGTTTTAATGACACACAACTTCTAAAGCCTGCACACAGATTTGAAAACAAACATGATCAGATGGAGAGAGGTGAAACAGACAAAATGTATAAGCCAAAGGCCTTAAAGGAAAAGGTACTGCCCCAAACAAGTTAGGGGAGGCAGTTGCACCAGTACGGGTAAAAGATGCAAGATCAATGCAAGATGATCTTGCAGGAAATCTTTGTGGAATGATCAGGCAAAGGAACTATTTGGGCTACCTCATCTATTCTTAAGTGTTTTATCTGAGACCATGTCAGGGCAGTATGGTCACAGCAAGGGAAGTGCTGACACCACCCACAAATAAAGGGTTTGAAGGGACTGCAATGTTACCTTTTTCATTGAAAACTCATTTGGAGGGCAGACCTTGGTCAGCAGACTATATCTTTAACTGAGTAACCATACTCCTGACAGAATTAAAGAGAGCGGCACAGAACAAAATCAATAGATGACACCACAAATTGGCTAAAGTCAATGGGCATCTCACCAAAAACTTAGTGGCCTGTATAGATCCCTGAGTTTTCATTAAGATTGCAATCCAAGAGCAGTATTAGGTACCGACAGAGGAAGGACAGTTGGTGTCAAAACAAGCATGAACATTAAATAAAAAGGATGCTCTGCAAAAATCAGTCTTGCAATAGATGACAGAATGACAAAGAAAACATTTCATAATACTTTAGCAACATCACCACATTAATTTCCAGAAACTTTAGAACAATGGATGGACAGAGACCCAAATGTAATCTGACAGTACAGTAACCAGAGGCAGGAGTTAAGAGTGTGCAAACAGTAAGAGTGTGTCTGTGGAAAGCGTTTTAGAGACGATGCTTCAATAGAGGATGAGGTCAGTGGAGAAAGCTGTCAATTATTTGAGCTGGAAATCCACATTGCTGGGAGCTGTATTAACAATACAGCTGGTACTGATTACATAAAAGCAGTACAGGAAATACCAGAAAGAGAAGATAAAAAATGTCCTTTGGTTTAAATGTATGAAAAATACATCTTTGTAGTTAAAGTGATAACTGTGGAAGGTCTTAGTGCATTTCTTTACATCTCCCTTAATGTACTGATCCTGTGCTTTAGAATAATGGGCCTAGAGCATGATTCAGTTACATTGAACCTAACTAAATAAAAGGTGTCATTGGTGATTAGAGAAGTCCAGTGAGATCAATGGGAGGAACCAAACAATTAGCTTCCATATGATGTTTTTCAGAGTTTTATTTTTCAGACAATCTGATTATAGACCTAACATACATCTTTCAAATCCTAGCCATAAAAAACATTGGTATGGTTATGAAACATAATAATCTTTGCCCTGGAGTTTATAGCCTAGAACCATTTGAGTGCCAACTCTATATTTCTACCTGTGTTAACACTTTAACCCTCAAATACTGTCTGAAAGGATTCAAAACTGGTACAGAAAAACCAAATGCCCAGGGCAACGTCCAATCTGAAGAAGAAATCATCGTGATTAGCTGCCAAAGAGGAGATGATCACAGCTGGATTCTAGTTCAAGGAACGGGTCCACAGTCCATTTGCACCAGCTGAGTCCCATGTAATAAACCCTCACCTATTTGTCTGCATGCTGCCACATACTTGAGTTGGTATCAGTGTTGGCCATGGCACTATATTTATCTTACAAATTTTTCCTGATCCGTGACCTCCAGATACCCACACAGCTAAAACCTTTTTATAAAACTCTCACCCACTCATATCTCAGTTTCTAACACAGCTTTTTGCCTGGTTTTCACAAATTCAGTTTCTTCTCCATTCATTTCTGTTCAGAAAGATGGCTAAAAAATAATTTTCCTAGACTGTTATTTCACTCACCTCTCTCTCACAATCATTCTCTCCGTAGTCTAAATCGGCATAAGTGATTTGTCTTTTCTTTTAAGGATTTTCATAGCTTATATGAGCTTCTCATTCAGCATCTAAAGGTCAACTTCTATTTTTAATCTGTTAATGATGCCAGTGTCTATTTTTCACTTGTTACATTTTCAAAAGAGCACTAGAGCGCTTTCATCCATGTATTTGGCAGAAGCTCCATTAAGAACTTCTAAAGAAGTGCAAGCTATTTAACTTCATTGCCCTGAGATACAATGCCTACAAAATTGCCAACAACAGAGTGCTGGGGTCCTGAGACGCCTGCTTCTCAAGCTGATGAGTATTGTTCTGGTGTTCCGTTGTAAAGCTCTGTTGTAATTTGTTCTCTTTTATTTAATAGCAGAGCTCTTTGGGGCAGTGACTTAGGGACTTTTTCTGCTTTGCGTTTATGCACCATTGCTAGGACCTGCAGTGATGCCAACAGAAGAACAATTAATAACACTGTGTACAAGATTATGTCTCCCAGTGGCCAGTTATTTGCTGCTGCCCTGTAGCTTATGAAATAGCTACACACAACAGCCCATAAATGGAAGACTTAGCTTTTGCATGATCTACTGGCTATCTTGAATGGCCTTGTAGACCCGACCTTCCGTCAGCACCAAGCAGGGAGATTGTGTACGATTGAAGATGTCATATCTAAACACAGACTTTTAAAAAGCTTATGGCATTTGCTGCATAGTTCCAAACACTGTACGCTGCATGTTCATGTGTATTTGCTACTTTGGTTTTGCTTACTCCAGAATTAATTAAACTGGCCCCAGCCAATTTCAGTGGCACTGCTTGCTTCTAAACTTTCCTCCTCCACATCTCTTAAAAATGCATCATCACAGCAGTCTAACAACCCATTTTAGAGGCTGATCTGATTGATGTTTCTATAATAGGTTGCCAGTATAAGTCCTACAACAAATTAGAAAGAAATGAGACAGCAGGGGCACACACGGAGTCTACAGAGCAAGGGTCAACATCCTAAGTCTCACTGAGGATTCAGGGTTTCAGTCAGAGAATGGGTTTGACATACTGTTCTGAACTTCCCACAAGAAAGACGGGGATCTGAAAGATTAAACACATATTGGTCATCCACACCTGTCATTGTGAAGGTAACAGCAGCCTCAGGGGGGCTGGCAACAAAATCTTTCCTCTCCATTATCGTTCCAGATGCCAGAGGTAACTTTCTCCTTGGATCACAAAATGGATGCCAAGAGCCACTCCTCCAGTTTAGACGAATCCCCCAATAGCCTTTTCACAGAGGGGCAGGAAGCAGCAAAAGCACTCCCACATATTGGAGATGAAAAGGAATTCCCTTCCTTGTGTTGCAGAAGGCTTGACTGGAAAGCAATGCCCAGCAAGGCCTACTTGGCACAGCAGCTGGTGGCTGCTTAGAAACCGTGGGGTAAATTTGTGATGGCACAGTTGCAGGGTGCATATTGCACCTTGGGTCCAGGCTTGGTTGGGTTTGTGGTTCTTGACAGGGAACGTTTGGGGGGTGTTCAATGGCTGAGGAGGGGAATGGAGAAACTCAACTTTAGCCCTTGAAAATTTTGGAAGATTAGTTCATACAGCATCTAGGATGTGAATTTAGATACTTCATGGAGAATATATAGAACTAATCAAGCAGTGATTCAGGTGATTATTTTTCATATCTCTGATAACAGTACAAGTATTGGAGTGTACAAAATGTTACCGCTTTAGATCAGATCCCTATATGAAATTTCAGTAGGGCATTGCCCTTCAAATGGTGAGCCCGGGACTGTCAGCTACTTCACACTGTAGAGCACAGGTGGGTCCTGAAACTGAAAATGAGTAAATTTTTAAAAAAGCCTCAGCCATCACCCAGGTTAAAAGGGAGGGCTGCATTCAAATTGGGGGTGCCACCATCTTTTCCAGGCCACGCTGCGAACGCACCGCCTGGCTGCCCTACGG
>NW_009609638.1:0-10579 GCF_000690535.1 Cariama cristata
CACTCCAGAGCCCTTCGCCTCAGTGGCTTACGATGTATGTAACCAGCCTGTTTGATGCGAGGAGAACTTGTGAATGTGGCTGTCATAGGTCCTAGTGACAGTTGCTGCTGTTTGATTTCCTTCTGCATTACAGGATTCTACTCAGTGGAAAACAAACCTTGAAAAAAAAAAATGTGGGTATGTATGTGTGTGTACACACACACATAACTATGTATAGAGAGGTATTTTATTTCTCTGCCATTACTAGTACCTAATGCATGAAAATCAAGGTGAGGGGCATTAATACAAAAGTTTGAATGAGAAAGGAAAGAAAGGAGTTGCTTTTGCGTCAAATGAGACCATTCAGGAGCCATGCACACACCTTACTGCCTCCGGGAATGATGCCAAGGTTGTGGATTTTGTTTTGTGGTTTTGTTTTGGTTTTTTTTCCCACGGATATCTTGTTGGCCTGTTATCCCAAACGTGTTGCTCTTGAAAGCGTTTCTGGGGCAAAAAGTTTTAAAATCTCCAGCCTGTGGTGTTATCTGGTCTGCTGTTTAATTTGTAGTCTCTGAATGGAATTGAAGTACAAACCATAAGGAAAACTTGCAGTAAGGTCACTACTTGGTGTCGCAGCTTTACTCTGAGGCAAGAATTTAGGTTCAAAAAGTCGATATTCAGGTTACTAAACCTCAAAAAGTAGTTTAGTAATGTGTTTATATAAACTGCTGTATAACATCTGGTGTCATTTTGCTGGCTTATATTTTCAATTTTTGTCTTCATTCAACAAGGAATTTTAAGGTAAAGCTAGCTTACCCAAATTAAAAACGCCATCATATTTGTCTAGGTTAAAGTGCTATAATGAAATTATCCTTTAGCAGCAGAAATAGAGCATTGTAAATTAAATGGAAATGATGCAGTTATTGTTTGTAGTCTCCTTTGCCCTAACTATTTTTAAAATCTGGCAATAAATTTTTAATAAGAAAAATTTAATCTTCCTAATGGAAAAATCCAATTGGAACTTGTGTGTTGAGTATATTCATGCATATCATGCATCCAATTTTAAAATGGAGCTTCATTTTGTAAAACAACATTTTTTTTATTTGTGATACCTTAGATTACAATGAGAGTCTTACTGAGGATTTTGCAAGAACAAATTTGCAGCTATTTTATCCTAGGCAATCACAAGATTTACTCCTTCCTCATTTGATGTAGGTTATAATGGTTCTTCAAGTATCATTTCAAACGTGAGACAAAACCAAGTATCATACGGGACTTCCGATGTCATTTATGTATTCCTGTAGAACGTTAATTAAAATTGCTGGGACAAACCAGTGCTCTAGTATTATTCACTAGTCTATTATACGTGCAGTCTAAGACTGTAAATAAAAAAAAAATTCATTCTTTTGAGGGCGCTAAATCAATTTTATGTTCCTCACAATAAGACATAAATACATGGCTATCCTAGTGTTGTCGTACAGTCTTAAGAGGTTTATACAAAGGCAAAATACACTGCCACTGTAATTTTATGTAACGCTTGTGATTAGCCTTCAGAAGTTCTCAGGAGAACTGGTTTGTGCTGTTTGATTAACAGCTGATTAGCTTCAGCTTTTTTAAATCTGAAAATTGCTTAGAATGTGCTTTGGTTTTTGAACTTTGCTAGCTGGGACCAAACGCAGTGGCTCTTGAACCATGGCTGTCCTCACAGAGAAGGGTAGAATTGTGTAGATTTTCACAGGCCACAGTTTTCAAAATGCTGAATTCAAAGCCTGAAGTTGTTAACCTTAGTCTGTGCTGCATTATGCTGATATTCTTTAAGGCGGAGCTGACTCTATAGATACCTTTTTCTGGGAGAAACCCTCAGCAAATGCTCGGTATGTGGCTACTTCTCAGCAAGACCTAAAGTCCTCCTATGTCGGTGTGAGTGTGACATCAAACCTCGAGGAGGTCGGCTTGCGGAGGCCCACGTGGCCAAGCCTGTGCACTTGAAATCCCCTGAGTAGGGGCATGATGCCAAATGCATCTGAAGAAGTTGGCACGTTTATAGAGGTTTTGCTGAAGTCAGTAGTAGTGGCCGTCTCGGGCTCTGGCCCAGGAGCTCAGGCTGTTCACGAAGGAGAGGTGTAGGAAGAAGTGGGGAGGGTCCCTGCTTAGGCTGTTTCTGCTGAACAGCAGGTTTTGCTGATACCAGAACCTCACTGTGCGTTTCCTGGGCCCTACTTCAACCCCCCCGGCTGCTGAGCCATTGTAGCCTCATCCCAGTGAGAGCAGCACGTGGCACCGCTGGAATGTACTTTCTCTCCTGGGTCTAGCGAAAAAGCCATGCTTTGAAATGTTGGAAATGATACAACCGAAAGACCTGAAGGAATTCTATGAACCCAGATTTTGCTTACTGTCATACGTGAGCTTCTACTTAGACTTTGTGAGTATGTCACTTGACTTCCCAAACAGGAGTTTTACTCTTTGAGAGCTGGAGATCATCTCCCTTTCAAACAGGATTTTAGGCATAGGTAAAACAAGGATATCTGGAAGAGCAGGATTGTTCTGCACAGCCTTAGTCACTGTCTTAACTGATGATGTTTCCTCAACGCCAGTAAATGTCAGATTATTTCAGGAGCATGTGGAATTGTAGATGTCCTGGAGATAAAAGTAGAGGTTCAGACTTGTGAAAGAAACTGATGTTTCAGCACTGGCATGCTAAGAAAGTTGTCATCCGTCTGTGACCAGTGGTGGGGATAGACAATATCCTTAGTTAACAAGCTTTCCCTGGAGATGAAATCAGAGACACAGAGGTCTGGCAAGGTGAAGAAGACTCATCGTGCAACTTATGACACATCAGAAGCTGGATCAACATCTGGGCCTGGCATGTGGTTGCACAGCACTTCCTGTTCTGAAGTGTCAAGTATTTCTTGCAAGAGCAAGATGCCACCGAGGCCTTTGAGGGGCTCAAAATGAGCTAACAATTAGCCTGTGACTGCCTTTTACTTCCCAAATGAGATTCCAGTTGTACCGCATGCAATCTAGGATTAGGTTGCTATCTCCCAGCATATTGCAAAACATATCAGCTACAAACAGTTGCAGTGTGTGCAGTGCTGCACGGTAAGCAAGTTGGTTGCAATACTGAGAACTTGGCAAGATACAGGTACGGTCAGTATTCTGCCTTAAGTTTGGCAGCACACAGTGTAACGTCCGCAAACGTGACAGCAGGCTCCAGAACAACACTGGCACTAGGCTGCCAGGTGCTTTGCTTGGAAGCTGCTTTGATCTCTTCCATTGAACACAGTTGAAAATTGTAGTACACAGCTAAGAAATCTCTTTACATCATCCTCTCTACATCTTGCCCCATCTCATTTCAATATCACCACTGAAACAAGATTTTGCAAGAGAAGAGCCTTTGTTGCGCAGAAGTACCCGAGAGTTGTTCTTCAGCACCAGGAAGAAACTTTTATTCTGTTCTCTTCTTGTTCTAGGAGAAAAAAAAATAATTCATCCTGATCTACTGAAAAGACTTTTAAAATGACTACTGTTTCAGGATGCTGAGGTTTGCTTCTGTCAGTCAAAGGTCTACTCTTTTTCATGGCACTTTGTTTATGGCCCACCTTTCCAGTGCCAGTTCCACAGAAATACTAACCAGACATGAAGTTACCAATCCCAAATTCTCCCATCACAGTAAGGACCAGCACTGACTGGTCTGCAGAGTACCACGCAGTGGCAGAAAATAGGAGGTGGTTTACTCAGAAGTGAACTCGCCAACCATGATGTCCAATTGCTAAAGTATAACTTCAGTTGTCTGAGATGCTGTGAAAGGTGTGAAACCCATAATCTCTTGCTGTCAACATTTCAGAATAACCATCATCATAAGCATCAAACTGCAAAGGAACAAAAAGATTACAGGTCTTTTGCTCTTTTTACTCTCATAAGGAGAGAACCAGGAGGCCCAGGAGCATTCACAACCCAGCTTTGAATGCGGCTTGCCAAAAAAAGTTCCTCAAGATCCCAAGCTCAAGAGTGACAAGTATTCTGCTAGCAGGTTTCATGCTGACTTTTTTTATCTCTGTAGAAATACAGTTACTGTCGCAGGCATGTTGTGACTCTGCCTCCTCTGATCTCCCCTGCAGCTGGCAGCAGCCCCAAGGAATTGTCTTGGTGAGTCTCTGTGGCTCTCTGGAGAACTTGAAGGATCGTTGAAGTACGTCCAAAGTCCTGTCTCCGTGATGCTGTGCCCTGTGGCAGTGGGGGCATCTGCCCTGCTATGCATGTATGAGCAAAGGAGGTAAGTGCGTGTGTGCCTGGCTCCAGAATGCCTCGTGTCTGCAAGGAGCTCTGGAAATGCACCTGGAGCCTTTCGTGGGAGATGCAGCACAGGGAGAGCAGAGGAGTTCATTGCTACTCGGAAGCTGTGATACTGGTTTATGCTGCCCTAGTCACACTGGCTGGGAACTGCTCGTGTGGCTGCATAACAGCTACTGCACTGGTCAGGCTGCAGAAGTGTTCAAAGGAAATCCTCTGAACTTACAGGTTGTTGGTAATAATGTGGGATTTGAGATGGAAATATGAGGTTTTATGAAAGGCAGGCCTTAATAAGTTGTTGAAGTGTATTCTCCATAGGGTTAAATGGATTATGAAACACGAGAAAAGCCACCACATCTGCTGGAGTTCACAGTGACTTTATGAAAGAGATCGTGCATGAATGTAGGATGTCTTTAGTTAGCTTCCTTGCAGCACTTCTACTTAAACACAAGATTTACTAAAAAAGCATTACCACCAGTGTGCTGGCAGACACTCAATGCTCTAGTCTCTTACTGTTTGTCACTATTTGCAAAGGATTTGAAGACAGCATATTGATTAAAAATGGACTTCTTGGAAACTTGGTGGAGGGAGAAGTGTCAAGGAGGTGGCAGTGTCAAAGCATGAACTGTATAGGTACGACAAGAACTGATTACCAATGACGGTTGGGCCCAACTGGTGTGGACCAAGAGCCCTACAGCAACTCAACAAATGACTGTGGTTTATAACGTGTTACTTAATTGGAACTAGAGGAAAGACTGTGACCGCAAGCTTGCAAGACAGCTTCAGAAATAGTCCTACTAACCACAGGCTAGCAAGTTTAACTTCATCCCAAAAGAAATTACTGGAAGTTACATGCTATAATAAAACATAGGCAGTTGATGAGGTAATTGGCTAAATATTGGGGGGGAACCAGCTGTTGTAATATTAAGAGAAACCGTAAGTAAGAGTTGCTCTTAAAACTCCAAAGGAGCTTATAAGTAAGAGTGACACAGTTAATATAAAACCATGCAAGTGTTGGTTGAAAGGAACTCGGGAGATCATCTAGCCCAGACTTATTCTCAAAGTGAGATGGGCGACCAAGCTCGTTCAGGTCAGCCCTGGTTTTGTCTAGCCAAGTCTTGAAAACCTCTAAGGATGGAGATTTTGCAGCCTCTCTAGGTAAGCCACACCAGTGTTGAACTACTCTCCTAATGGAAAAAAATAAGGTGTAATTGTCAAATTAAAAAAAATAAAATATTTAAAAATCAGAATTTTTAATAAAGCCTCCGAGAAGCCCTAAGATTATGCATAGAGAGAGAAGTCCTCTATTGGACTGATAACCTTCAATCCAAGGGCTTAAAAGAAAAGAGCTGAGCAGAAGTAACAATCTCATCCCTGCAGGAAAGGAAGATGCTGCTGAGTTACCAAGGGATGTGGGCTGAGAGCTGCACTGTTGCAGGGCTTCATGATTGACTTGACAAGAGGAGTGTGGTGGGCGGGAAGGGTGATGGACTGCAGGTGTTTGGATATTCATGATAGTCAATACTAAGCTGAATGCAAAGAGCTGCAGAGGCTCTAATGAATGATGGCATGATGACAAGCCCAAGGAAACTTGTCACTGATAAATGTAAAGTAATGCATGTGAGGAAAAATATTTCTATACCTACATAAAGTTAGACTACAAATTAACTGTTGCCACCAGGGGGAAAAAAAAAAAAAAAGAAAAAGTCTGACTGTTCAATTTTGAGCCGAGGGCAGAAAGACCGTTGTAACATTAGGCATTATTAGGAAACAACTAGAAGAAAACAGGAACCATCTTCATATCACAGGATGCATCCGTGATGTTGCCTTGTTTTGAATATGGCATAGATTTTAGAAGACAGCAAGACAGAGGCAGATACAAAAGCCAGCCCCTTTATCTTCCTTTCTTCTGCTTTATACTCTGAATAACCAGTAATATGGAATAGCCAGAAGAGGTTAAATAGCCCAGAATTCTTCAGCTTGAAGAAGAAATAATGACTGAAGGTGTATGACTGGGTACAAAAACCCTCAAATATGACGTGGGAAATGTAAATAGGAAATGACTGTTTCTCCCAGAGCTCTCCTTCATTCTTACAAGAGGAACCGGTGTAATTACCAGGTATCAGAATTTAAAGTAAGCAAAAGGAAGTACATTTTAACACAGCACAGAATTAAACTGTGGGACTCCTGCCCTACAGTACCGGGAACTATTCACTCTGAACGTTTTACTACTAAGCATTAGCCTTTGCATACCAGGCAGCTAAAATTCACAGCAAGGCGTGAGGGAGTAGCGGCAGGTCTCTGTGGTGTCTACAAGAAGTGGTCTCTCCTTTCAAATGTTACATCAGCCGCCCGACTCCTTACTGCACCATTGGTTTGTGGCAGTACATATGCTCTCCAGGGTGTACACGCAGCAGGAGCAGCTTTGCTTGGAGCCTAATTCCTCCATTACCCAGCAGTGCCCCAGACGCCACTGTGCTTCAGGATTAGCTGGGCTTAAAGAGTCATGTCCCTGGCTGACGGTCCTTGAGGGGCAGACTGGGCAGACCCTGGCTCCCCCGTGGGGCAGGGAGGGGGTTTCCATCCCCACCCCCAAAGCACTCTCCTTCCTACAGAAGGTTGTCCTTGCATCTGCTTGCTTGGTAGCATGCGTCTATTCCCATTTCTTCCATACTTTTGGTATGTATTTTCTAGAGCTCACCATATAGCCATTTATCCTCTTCCTGCTTTTCTTCTAGGTCTAATTTCCCATCACCTCCCTGCTTTCTCTCAGCCTCCACTTGCCTACCACCCCCCATAAAAATAATTTGTATTCTTTTCAAAAATAGTTTGAGTCTTCTCTGAATAATCTGCTACACTCAGATTGCATTTCCAAAAATACTAAACAAATACCACAGCCAGGCAGATATGCCATGGCATCAGATCTTGCTCACTTTTTGACCCTGGGTAGAGTTCCAAGTTCTGATGGCTGGAGATGGCTTCAGTTCAGTGATCATACATATCCCCTTGAGCTCTTCAGGTCACATGAAACCAGGCTGGCGAGAAACCTCCTTAGCCAGCCTTTCTGCTCCTCACTGCTTGGCACATCACACATGCCTTTTTCAGGGGAGCTCAGCGCTTTCTTTAACGCTGTTCTCCCTGTGGCTTCCTTAGAGTGACAGGGAGGGAGCTGTGAGATGGATGTCCAGCCTTGGAGATTAGTGAGGGGGCAGCCGGAGCTGCGGGCACGCTCCCACGCACTGTACGAGACGCGAGTCTCTGGGCTGAGGGCAGTCTGTGTGCTGTGAACAGCAGTTTGTATCCCTGTGAAGGTGCAACGGTGAGCTCGACCTCTGCACTGTTGACACACCGCTTGTTCTGAGTCCATCCAAGGACACGTGAGGGCTTTAGCATAGTTAGGAAAGTTAGCCTTTAATCAGGACTCCCTGAACTTAATTGCATATGGAAGTGACACAAATTCAGAGAGCAGCTTGCAGAAATGTATACCGCTCTGGTTTAAGTCTAGCTCTGTGTTAATTTTTAAGGAGTGGTATTTTTAGTCAGTATTTGCAATAGATTCCACACATTGGAAGCCTTGTTCCCATGAAAGTTCATCACAGTGTCAAGTATTTAATTAATTTTAACCTTTATTTTAAAGTTGTTACTGCAATTAGTAGAAATGTTTGCAAAAACCTCTTTGATTCCTTTCCTGCCCCTTGCCCACTGGGAAGGCTAAACAATTGTATGAGTTTTAGCCATGCTTTCTAACATCACAGAGTGCCAAGTTTGCCCAGGTTATAAATATAGATCTGTAGAAGAGAGGAGGCAGGAAGATTTGGTTTACGAGAATACGGAGATTCTGTCAAAGAAATATATGAATGTCTTTAGTTAAATTCAACAAATAATCTGCTATTCTGCCAGTAAGAAATGTATACATTCTAAAACGTAAGTAAAAAAAAAAAAATTTGCAACACTTGCAATCTTTCCGACAAAAAAAAAAAAAATCCTTAAACAGTTGGCAGCTCTTAGTATAATTTACGTAAATTCATAGACTAATTTACATGTAAGAGCACATTACCATGACAACTTTTAAATCTTGCTAAATTCTCTTCCTACTACAAATTTTTTTTTGCTGTACGCTCTTCATGAAAAGTGATCTGTAGTCTGGAACCTCCTCCACATGCAAGGACCTTCACGCTGCATCTTTAACTCCTAGTGCACTTTGAGTACTACTGCGACAATGTAGGGTAGGCTTAAAGCATGTTACCCTCAAAATCTTGTTTATGAAGAAAGAGGAAACAAATCATATATAGAAAACCAATAATTTATTGTTAGTATAACTGAAATCTTAAGTCAAATCTAAGAATCATTATTAGACCAATTAGATCCAATTATTACAGAAAAAGAAAAAAACTATACAGAAAGAATTGCAATAAGAATAAAAATAATAGCACAGTTAAAACTGTTACACTGACACTTCCTAGCTTCTTCCCCTTTTCCTGGCGTTACACTCATCCTGTCACTACTTCTCAGGGTCCTCAGGTTGGTGGCTTCAGCGCGGTGGTAGGGGTGCTAAGGCTGGTCACTAGCACAGGGGGTCTTTTGCTGGGAGGAATGTGATGTTGATGGCTGCACCTTTCTTGTTCCAGGACCCACTTGGGGTTATTTTTATGTTTGCCAACAGGCTTTCACACCTTGCCATTTCATCACTGCTTTACAACTCCGTATGATATCCAAATTTACCATAGATGATATATCTTGCATATGCTAGAAACTTGTTCTTTGTTCTATTATCTGTAAAAAGGTAGTTTTATCTAACTCTAGGTCTCTATTTCTTTTTAATGGAAAACAATTGTTGATTTGCTTATAGCTGTGGGGTCTCCAGTGTGCCTCATCTTTTGTCATCTTGTGCTGTACTCCTCCCCACTGCATCCTGTGTCTCCATCTCTCAAGGCCTCTGCGATCATCCCAGGCCTGTATTTCTGTGTGCTACGTCATTACCTTGGCTGTAAATATCTTGTTCTGCACAGAACAACTACTTGTTACTCCTGTCTGTACACAACTGCGGTGCTACCATACAAGGATAAGCAAGAGTAAAAACAAATCGTCTATAACTGAGTGGTCAGAAGAAAAAATGCTGTTCCAGCTAAGCCAAGTTAAAAGAAAACTTGCAGGCAGGTCAGCAAATGTTCAGCCGAAGCAGGCCTGGCATGACTCAGTGCTGAGGCCTTGCAAACTCAGGGCAAAGCACGTGGCCTGTTACTAACAGTGGCAATATCCGATACAGGGCTACAGCTTACGAGCAGGCAACTGTCACATCAGCAGAATGCAGTGAGCGATGCAGTAAGTACTGCTGCCGTGTTACATTCCAGCTGCCCTTAGAGCAGTGCCTGCCCTGCTGACAAAAATAAGGCTGCACAGGTGCAGAGCAGCAACATCTGGGATCTTAATTACTGCTCGTACAATAAAAGAACCCAGCCTGGCGTTACGGTCTCACTCCAAGTTGGCTGGGCAGATGCTTGAGTGGAAAAATAGCTTACTGGTGAGATCAGCCTGTTCAATCCAGGGAAGTGAGAGGAGCAGCTCGTTATTAAAATAGAAGGCATAATGAGGCAATTCTTCTGCCTGTCAAACGATTGGGTAAATCTCAGAGTCTTTGCCCCACATGCTATGTTAGATTTGGTTACCTCTGTCCTGTGAGAGTAAAAAATTCTTGGCAGATGAAATGCTGCTTTCACAAGTGCCAAGCTTTTAAAAATTGATACTATGTGTAGAAAACATACTTTGCTTTTATAAAAAGGTTTGTTGAAACAGTCCAAGTTTCAGAGAGGTTTTAAATAATACTTCGCCTGTTTTCAGGACCAACACCTGTTTTTCACCTCTCCGTAGCTACAGATGAACTTTTTATGTGTAAACAGGGAAGGGAAGCAGTAGTCCTTGGGGCGCCTCCAGGCAGGAGGGTCTGAGGGGTAGCTTGGCCGTCGGGAGAGGGCGGTTTGTGCTCGGCCAGGGGCCTCCCAAGTGACTTCCACCCAGTGGCCTTCGCAGTTCCCCACCCTGGGCCGCTCCAGAGAGTTCATCCAAGTTAATGAAAGGCAGGCTCTATCAGTTAAAACTTCATTAAACCTGCAGAATGGATGCTAAGCCCATGCTTTAGTTTAATTCACAAATGGGATTGAGTAAAGCGTTTACCAGCTCTCCCTGACCCAAATCCCCAAAGGCTCACTGTGTTCGCTCACGAGTTGTGAGCTTAAACGCCGCTGCCGTCCTGCTTCTCGGCCGGGCTGCGAAACGAGGACGGGTGTGTTTCCTTCTCGCAGAGATCGGGCCC
>NW_009609639.1:0-90691 GCF_000690535.1 Cariama cristata
TTTTTCTTTTTTCTTTTTTCCTTTTTTTTCAAAACTGGCGGTCAAGCGTTAAGTAACTCCCTGCCTAAATCCACCTGCTGGAAATGAACTTGGGTAACCCCCCCAGGGGTGCACAAAGAGGAGACACAGTAACACACTCCCGCTCTGCTCCCACCCGCCCCCTCCCCGCTGCCCTGCTTCCATTCTCCCTGCTCCCAACACACAAATGCCCACGGCTTGCGCTCCCCCTGCCACCACCAACCAACGTACCAAAATAAACGCTCGCTCCGTCTCCTTAAAGAGCAGAGAGGGGGGGGAAAAGAAAAAAAAAAAAAAAAAAAGAAAAAAAGGGGGAGGAAACAAAAAAGGGGGAGGAAAAAAAAAAGGCGCTTTTTTTCCATCTCGCTTGCGACAGTGATAAGGGGTAGGGAACATCTCATACCTGGTGTGAATGCTAATCAGCCAGGAGTTCTCCTTTTTTCCCAAGACAGGGAACTGTTTCCTTCCAAATTTATTAGAACCTCCTCCACTGCCTCTTTGAAAAACCTTCTTTGTCACCCTCTTCCCAAGTCCTGATACTTCTTTAAAAAAAAAAAAAAAATGGCTTCGGAGCTCCTTCTATTCTTGATATTGATTCTCTCTCTCTCTCTCTCTCTTTCTCCCTCTCTCTTTCTCTCTCCCCCCCCACCCCCCCACTCCTCCTCCTTTCTCCTGTCTCTGTCTCTTCTGAGTGGTCTATTGATAAGTCCCTAGAGGCACTGGGTCAGCCTGCCCGTAGGAAACCAGACACAATGCACAAATCTCCGAGTGCCATTCTGCCATCAGCAAGCAGACCACGTTTAGGAGAGAGGAAAAAAAAAAAAAAAAACGCACAAAAAAACACCAACGGCGCAAAAGAAGAGTAGGAAAAAAAAAAAAAAAAACCGCACACACACACACAGCAGAGCAAAAGACAGAGAGAGAGAGGGAGAGTGTGAGAAAAAGACTGATTGGAACAGGAGGGAGGGAGGGAGGGAGCGAGAGAGCGAGGGAGAGCGAGCGACACTGCCAGTCAGGTTAATCATCCCTACTTTAATTAGCTGTTCGGCTTAGACATAAAACAATTGAATTTGAATGATCTGTCAGTGGGCTCGGCTAAACCAAAGGGGAAATGCGAATATTACAAAAAAGACTGTTGGTGTATTCAGATAAGCTCGCCGGGAAAATCCTCAAAGGATAACTATTAAAACTTACCACCAAACAAAAAGTACAGATTCAAATGGCATTATACAGAGGCCCTCTCCAAAAAGCCGGGAGATCCCTTCCCTCTCTTTTTTACACACCAACGCAGCTCTCGCTGAAATAAACACCTGCGCCCTCCCACAGCCTTCAAAGACTACCTGTCCTGCGAGGTGGGGAAGGGAGGGCAGGTTAGACTGCTACCTCGGTTTCGTTAAAGCGAGACTGTGCTGCCCTTCAGTTGAATTTTCCTGATGGATCACTGGAATGTTATGACTCTGGAACTACACAAGCTCCTAGAGCACATCCTTGCCATGCATGTCTGCGCAGACACAGACAAATCGAATACCTGCTGGATACAGTTGAAGATGCTGTAAAGAGGCAATGCTCGGTATTGGGATAGACGAGTCCCAGTCACTGGGAAGGGGGAGAAGTTATAGGTGGCAAAGCAGTCTATTCCTTCTACCCTGGGCTGCAAAACAAAGTGCATTTCAAATGGATGAATCCTGGTGATAACCAGCAAGCAGCAGCGCTGCGTGGCGGGCAAGGCAGAGATTTATGACACTTCTGCGAAGTCTGCTTCTAAGAAGATGTGGGGCAGGCGGCCTCTCCCCCCGAGAGGGAAGGCAGCAGGTAACACGCTGCTGTGAGAGGGAGCTGCCAGCATGTTTAGCCCCTAGACATCACCCCCTTGCCCTGCCAGAACTTTCCCTTGTCAGACATTGGGGACCTGCTTTGGGTTTCAGGGCACATGGGCTCTGATGCCCCCTCGCGAGTGAAGGGCAGCAAGGGGAGGGGTACATGAATTTATTGTGCGAGGCAGGTATACTCTCTGTGTTTTAAATACATTCTCTCTGTATTTCATATAGGGCTGCTCCTACAGCAGTAAATCCGTAATTCCTGATCAGCTCCGTGAACATCTGCTGTATATAAACTTTCAAATGTGCTCGGTTAACCTGCAAGCGTCGCTCAAAAGCATAGGAAGAAAGTAGAGAAGGAACTCACAAGGCGGCTGACTGCTAGCCTTCGAGAGGGAGCGCTGGGATTCCCCCCTCACTCTGCATTTTGGGTACAAATACTTAAGGAAAGAAGAAACAAAAGACAGACAGAAGCTCTAGCAACTTCTCTATAGTAATTCATCATCTTTTCTACATACATCTCCAGGCAAAGCTAGCACCAGTTTCTATGTGTTTCGCCGTTAACGGAGAGCTGATGGGAGGTATCAATATTATTCATTCCTTCTATCACCTTTGCTATGGGAAAGGGTGAGTTCCTGCCCTTTTCCACCTTTTAAACCGCCACGTGCTGGGTGGCTGTGTCCCCGCTGCCTACCAGCCCATTGGGGCCCGTTGATTTCAGCACAGACTATGGGAAGAACTAACCAGGGTCAAGAGGAAAGGGATGCACTGCAGAAGCAAATGGGACACTGGACTTCATAAGGGCTATTAAATGCTATTTATGAGTCGTCTCCCCAGCCTCCCCAAAATATGAACTGCTCCCATTTGAAATATTATGGGATTATGGGAGTTAAGACGCTACCGAAGAATGGAAAAGGAGATTTCAGAGAAATACAGTGCCATCAAAGGCCTCAACTCCTTTCCAGATGAGGAGATTTTGTAGAGCGGAGTGACACAGACAAGCAGTTTTCTCTTCCCTGGGTCAGTACCAAACTAATAATCCAGCAGGATGCAAAACAGCTCTGGGCTATGTTTCTAATGAAATATGCAGAGGACCTGACAACTTGACGCAGGGGTTTAGCGGAAGAAACAGCGTGCAGTCATGTAATTACAGGCTATGGTAGTGGTGCAAGGAGGCCTCAGTAAGGTTGCACAGACAACATTAACTGTGGCATTTCCTAACTTTTAAGTGCTTGACTTAGTAACATTAACATTACAGTAATATAGTAATGCATTTTCAATATAATTTCTCAAGGTTTTCTTTTAAAGCCAACTTAAAAATTGAATGCCATTCCATGTTGCTGCTGATGCTGAGGTGGGTTAGCACCTGTGGAGCTGTAATACAGAACTTCTCCACTTCAGCCAGCAGCGTCATCAGCAACATGAGTAAAACAGCACTTACGAGGTGATCAACCACTGGAAGAGTGTGAGGATACTTCATTCAGGGGCATGATGGTGTCTTCCTGACAACAGAAATGCTGACAGTCAGGAGGCCTAGGCTGACTTCCAAAGAGCAAAGTGCACTGCCATGGGAAGAGACTCTTTGGTCCCTGGACACCCAAACCTGCATCTCTTCTGTTGCTGTTGGTTTTGCTTCCATCCCCACCATTCAGTTGACTCCATGGACTGCTGTCCTCCTGTTTTCTAGCTTGCTCGCTTCCATGCTATTTCTCCCTCCCTAAACTACTCCTTGTCAGAGTCTGTTCCTCATCCCATTGCCCTAAAATGAGCATCCCCTCAAACGCCTCTTCACCTCTGCTCTACCCCAGGCAGATGGACCTTGAGCACAGAGGAAAGCAAGCTGCTTAGCATGGTAAATTAGGCCACGCGGTATTCCAGGCTGCCTTAACTAGACCACTTCTTGCAAGACTGTTTAAAACTAACTCGGGTATCATAATTTGCAATCCACAGTGTAGACATATCAAAATGTCCTTGTTCTCATTTCCAGTGCTTGCTGCCATAGCAACCCCTGGTCAAAAGGAAATTTCCATTGATATCAGAAGGAGCAGCATTTCACCCAGGTGAGTTTTTACTATGTGGCACATATTTAGCATGTGTTCCTGATCCTGATGTTGGGTGATCCCCAAATCTGCTATAGTGCTTAATGTAGAAAGCACTACTGTTAAGTCCTGCTGTCAGTAGGTCCCCTTCTACAAGAAGCTACAGAAGTCAAAGACCTCCTGATTTCTACCTGAATACCAACCAAGAGCAGACGTGGAGTCTAAATGCGAAAGGCCAAGAGCAGCTCCAAAAGATGTACATCATCTTCCCCTCCTGAGATTTTAACACAGATTTTAATTTAGTTACATGACGATGATGATCTCTGTCTTTGCATTGTATCCTCTTGCTTGCTCTTCCTTCATATAAATCATTGTGTGTACCAGGGAGGTTTAGCCAAAGAAGCGAGAATTGAAAGCTCAGTCTGATCAGCTGAATAAAGTTTGCTGTTTGCTATGGAAAAGCCAATCAGTGCTCCAGCAAGCTTTCAAGCTCACATGTATGATACTCACTCCACAGGAAGAAAGTGTGGCTACAGAACTGGAACAGATCTTTATGAGAACCACACCTGGATTTGCCACTGGCAAATGGCAGGACTTACGAAAGGAAAAGCCACCAGAACTGCTCCTCACTTTCTGACTTCTACATACATCACGTAACACCAGCCAAAAGCAGGACACAAAACAACAGCAGACTGGGAAGGACCTGGAAATGGCAGAGTACTTGCTCCTTTAATGTATATAAAGTATTCTGCAGCACAATGTGCAACACTCAGTACGGCTGACTTGAGCTGACATTAATGGAAAAATCAACAGATCTGGGTGGCACAGAGAGGAATTTAGTTCCTTTGCAATGAAGGAGCTCTGCCTACCTGAAAAAATGGCATGTAACTATGTAATCTCAGGATAAGTTGTATAAATATATTCCTCTAGATTTATTGGCTTGTCTTCATAAACAGCTGTGAGTCTGTGCTTTTTGTTCAGAGATGTAAACCAGCACAGCATGTTGGAGAGGATGAATATATGGTTATCATTCAGTACATAAGAAATGAGAGGAAAAGATTGGAAAGTCCACCTATTACAGAAATCTACTCCTTGCTTTGCTCTTGTGAGTATGCAAGCTTTTCTAGCTTGCACCGCTATGCTCGGTAGGTACCTTTGTATGCTAAGGTGAGAAAGGTACCATACCTTGCATCTAACCTAGTTCATTTCTGCCATATATACAATTTGATTTTCTGGGGCAAAACAAACAAGCTATTCTTTCCTATTGCACTGATTACCAGAACTAGCCCCCCCCATATAAAACTACATCAAATGTCCAGGACTGGTTCCTAAAGCACCTTTTACTGACACTGTGGAGTTCCCAAGGCAATTCCTTTCAGAGATCTGCTGACGATAGGGAAATGTAGATGGAAACATCAGAGAGGCTCCATATTTTTTCTCTCTTAGACAATCCAAATATAACGGCCTATTTTGTGGAAGATCCTCTCTTTTTAAAAAAATGAAAATATTGCAAATTGAGCTACGAGAAACATTTTTGTTCTTTTTTCTGCACATTACCGCCAGCATTAAGACACTGAAAAGTGAGTTATGCCCTAACGGGCACCAGTGCAATCCCCGTCCCTTCACTGGAAAAGCAACAGTGCAACCTAGGGGAACTCTAGAAAACATCTGGTTGAGAAGACACAAGAATAGCAAGACTCCTGCCTTTCTTCCTTTTCAGCTGCCTTGCGTAGAAAAATACATTTTGAAACTGTGTTTTCACAATGAATTAAGGAAATCTGATCACTAGTTAAAAAGTAGATAAACGAGGAGGTGACTTTCACAGGTGATGTGTTTCCTGTAGGTTTATATGGATGCTTATTGTGAAGGCCTGAGGAGACTTTTAAACACTGAAAACATTAACTCTACCTCACTCTCTACCCTCTATCACGATCCATACTGTTACCAGATTGCATCTCTGCTCCAAAATTAAAATGACTTAAACAGCATCATATGTTATATTCAGCTTATTCTACTCTGTTCCATTGTATTTTATTCTATGCATTTTGAAAGAAGCGTTAAGTATCTCAGGGTGTCAGAAGCCTTAATTTTCTCTCATACTTTCATGGGAAGTTAATTATAATTTTGATATGAAGAACTTTAAAGCGGACGTCTGCCCCACTTCTGTTCTAAATGCTGACGTGAAACATGCTATACATCCCTCTTGCTAACTTTGGTCCTGTCACACATTCACAAATCTGATTTCCTGCATTTGGAGGTGACAGGTATTGTGCCTCTGCCTCCAGTCTTTCTTACCTAAAGATGTCTTGTTTCTCTAGGTTTTTCCATAGGCTCAATGCTGAGTAAAAATTGCACTTATTTCCAAATTCCTCATTCAGGACAAAACCTTTGTAAGAATAACAGCATTTCTATCAGTCTGGGGAATTGTACAGCCTCAGCATGCCAAAACCATGAGATTCCCACCAAAATCACCCCACTGAGGGCTTCTAGCTTCTCTGTCCAACCATTAGTTTTGTCTTGGGGACAGCTGCAAGGGTCCCTACTCTGCACATACCACTTTCTCTCTTAGACTTGGATATAAATAGAGTGGGAAGCCCAAGAGCCAGAGGAGGGTGTAGATTTCTGTCTTTTCTGCAGCAGATATGATTGTCCATCATGTCCTTGGGATGGGTGAAGCTGTGAAGAAGACACAGATACGGTTGATGGCACCTCCACCCTCTCCACAGACACAGTTGCAGGTTGCAAGGTGACTGAAACGAGATCGGCTCAGGAAACGAAGAGTAGCGCATCACTCATTTTTCCTACCTGTTTGCTCCTAATTATCTCGCAATACGTTTCACTAGCAGTTTTATCATACAGAAAGACAGAAGATCCTTCTAGTTTCAGCACATAATGACTACTTTTAAAATGGCTTGCTATTCATTCTTGGGCAAGCCTCAGTCTCTTCCTCTCTCCTGCAAATTCACTGTCTCTCATTTTGGGTTTGTTGGGTTTTTTTGGGGTAGGGTGTCAATTCTCTGATAATGTATTCCAATAGAAGAAAAAGAAGGGGGAGCAGAGGTGGCTTTCACTTCTTTTGATGAGATTCTTGCCACAATGCAAGAAGTGTCAACCATCTCAATAATTTCATTTTGGCCAATATAACACCTCTTACAGGCTTCAGCTATGCAACTCCTCTGTAGTCCCTAGTACCAATCAACAGAGCCTCTTTCATACTCGTCTTCCAATATTTCTCTCCAACCTTAGAGAAACAAAGAATTGCTACAGGGCAATGAACTCTCATTTTGCCATTGACATTTCTGCAATCCATCTCCCTGAGTTGGGAGACCCTTTCACAGATAAGTGATATATAAACCTCACCAGCATAAGGAAGAATTAGTATAATTAAGAATTAGACACAGGGTCTCTAAAATGGGAATCGTAACAATGACTAACGTCACAGGAGTGTTTTCAGAATTAATTCATGTAAGTAAAGCACTTAAAATATAAAAATGTAGGAGCTGCCACATCAGATTAGACCACTGCTCCATCTAGTTGAACATCCTGTGTGCAACAGAGAGCAGCAATAAATGCAGGGTAGCAGAACTGGGATCCCGCCTCTGTGCAGGAACAGGGTTCAGTCTAAGCATAGTCAATGCCAGTCCTTGGTTACAGCACTGTTTTATGACTTTGGGGACACATTTAAGCCCCTACAACCCGCTGTCACTAAACAAAGTGGTCTCGCAATTAAAGGGAAGAACTAGGCACAGCAGGAGTATGGTACAGGGGCCGTACAGCCGCACATTCATTCTGGGGCAGGAAAGCTTCTGATCAAGAGTTTCTGCTTATCAATGACAGAACCTAAAATTATTCACAGTTACTGAAGAAATGTGCAGCAGGATATAACTACTAATAAAACGGGTACACAGAAGGACATGCATGCACACACACACACAAGCTGGTTAAAAAAGTAACCTGATCCTCACTGGCTCTGCTCTGAGCAGGGGCGAGGGTTGCACCCAGATGACTTCAGGAGGTCCTTTCTGATTTTTATTATTCCAGGATTCATTCTGTGATTCCACAATTTTCCATTGCAGAGTTCTTTCACTGAAACAACTTGTGGTAAGTACAATTTTTAATGAAACTACTGCTAGTGAAGTTTCTTGAGTCCAGGATAGAAACTCTAGTTCGAAGCTGGAGAGAGAGGCTGACCCAAGAGCCTGACGGTTAAGGGTGTGATGAGGGAGACCTGGAAGGGAACAAACTCCCATGCTCCCTCACCCACTGGAGGAGTCTTGGCCCTTGAGCCATTAGTTCTACTGAGGTGGGTCTTCTGAAAACTCATTTCTTTATGAAAAAGTTTCATGAAGTTTCATTCTCATACTCCAAAATTCCAAATGTTTTCACCATGGGGCACTGCTGTGTCCTGGCCAGCTCACCTATAGGACTCTGCATTCTGCAAGCACCTGCAGACCTTACATGACTGATAACATCAGTTGTGACAAAGGTAATGATACTCTTTCTGTGAAATTTCATTATCTCAGATGGTTTCACACCTTTATTTTAATTCTTACAAATTTTTTGCTTTATGAAACAGTTTATCTGAAAAGTAAATTGATGGGTTCGGATGAGTTTGTCTTCATTTAAGAGTGGGGTTTGAAAATTTGTTTTAACTTTTGTATTCATTATGCGATATTTAATAGAAACAATCCATACAATGTAAAACCCCGCTGAAAAATAGAGCCACAAGATATTTTCTCTGTGTGATTCTACTCTATTCTATACTTTACTTCAGGACAGAGTAATGAAAAAGGACAAATTAGAAGATAATCTGTGAAAAAACAAATCCCTCATAACTGACCAAACCATAAATGAGTCTCACATTACTGGGATTGGATAAAGTATCATCAGTGTCGGATTATTACATAAGAATGTGTTAGTAATGTAGCAGGAGTCTAGTCTTTTAAGATGTGAAAGAACGTTATCTAACCTCTCTGCAAAGTTCGGGAAGAGAAGCCATATGTCCAAATAATCATTTTCTTGCTGGTGTTTAACATGTCAGTTTTTTCAAGGGGCCTATTTCAAGTTTAAAAAAAAAAGGTGTGAAATGCATTTCGATTTTTTTTTGGCAAAAGCAGCTCATTTTCAAGCTTGCAAGGAAACAAGAAAAACAAAATCAAATGTCAAGTAGATTTGCTCTTTGTTGTAATTAATACGCAAGCATTCGCTTGTAGATGGTCCTGAGCCTGAAAACAAGTAGCATCAGTCGTCGTGCTATTAAAAACAAGTAGTCCTCTGGGAATCAAAGGGTCAAGTGTTCAACCAGTGAAGATCCCCAGTCCAATCAATGGCCCTAGGCCAGTTTCTATCAGCTAAGGATCTGACCACAGAGGAAGGACATCAGGAAGCCAAATGACCAAGGACATGCCACGTGCTTGCAGTGTTGGGCCCTACATGGGTGAGACAGCAAAGACAGGTAAGGCAGACTTCTTCTGAGCCGCAGGTGGGAAATGAGTAACTGGAAATAAGGAAATTGCAAAGCCCTACACTGCAGACCTCATGCACGCTCAGTTTCTGGTCAAGGAGGTTACGTGAGATTTCTCTTTGAGTCAGAGCAATGTAGTGGATAAAAAGGCCCTGTCTAGCCAGGGGGATTTCCTGAGGCCATCGCAGACCAGCTCAACACGCTGTTAAGAAAGAGGCTCATTTTCATAGGAAGTTTTGTTGCATTTGTAATGCTGGCTCCAGGTCCCCTAGAGCTTTAAGTGCCACATCACAGTGCTACAAGCCCAGCACCGAATGCTTGGCACAGGACCAGGCATCTTCCCTTTCTTCTCTCCTTTTCCTCAAGTCAGCAGGTGGGGTTCCATGGCTCCATTTTGTTTTGATTTGTAGGGAGAATTTTTTTCTCCAAGAAGGCTGAAGAAAAAATTTCCTACTGAATATTTGCTCTTCTCTTCCTTTCCCCCATGTTGTTTTGTGGAGGCATTTGGAGAGAGAGAGAGAAAAAAAGATCTTTTTTTTTCCCTTCGAAGGGGCTTGCTATTTTTCCTGAAACGGGATGCTGGAAACACTTCATCACTGAGGTCTACTGGCCTGAGATCTGCTTGTATTTACATCAGGGTGAATCAGTAGCAATTCGACTGAGGTCACCGGGGGAGCTCTGGCAGGCAGCTCCCCTTCCCGGACACGGGGTCAGCCCTGCCGCACCAAGCTCTTCAGTGGGACCGGCCATGGCCCAAGCCCTGTGCCAGGTCGCAGAATGTGTGTAAATGGATGTAGGGCAAAGAAAATGTAAACTTTTACCAACTTTCCCTGTGAGATGGTCATAAAAGTGCTGGAACTCAAAATGCTGGAGGGAGGAAGCAGGGGGTAAAGTCAGCACAGCAAAAAGCCCTACCAACAAAAGCACGTCATACTGGCCGAGATACGAGAGAACCAGGGCAACATATATTATTTTGTTACTTATTTTCCCCCACACTTGTGTCCGATGTGTAGTTCTCCTATCATTTAGGTCACTGCTGGATTTAGCCCTATGGGTTTGAACAATTAATTATTTTCAGTGATAGCACTATTTCATTTTCAAAACTGGTTTGAACGGTAGATTAGTTCTAGATTAAATAATTTAACTACAGATCAGTAGTAGGTGTTTGCTCTATATTAAGTTGGCATATCACTGACTAGGTATTACATTTTAACATTTTAATATACTTAATAATTTATAACACTACATTGTAAACTGGCTGAATAACCACCACCCTGGAACACTACAGCCAACACCTCCAGATTTAATCTCTTCTCCAAAGAGTCTTGTTCAATCTTTTAAATGATCAACTATGGGGAGAAAGGATGGAATGTAATGACAAATGGCTATGAAAAGAAAGCTGCTTAACTCTGTGAGCGTCAGCTCTCAGGTTGTATGACCTTAAGCAAATGCTATGCCTTGGTTTCCCCATCTCTACATAACACCAGTACCTAATTAATTGATTGCTATAAAGACCCCGCAGTTCTTTTTAAGATGCTTTTCAGCAGACTACTTGAGGCAGACATTTCAAATGATTTCTCAGCAAATGTCTTAAAACGACCCTTAAATTAAAAGAAATTTGTGCTCAGGTATTCTGTTAAACCAAGAAGTGATTGATCCTGTGCCTCAGTTTCCTCTGCAGATAACTGCTGAAAATACAACCTCCTTACTTCACAAAATCCAGGGAAAGTTAAGTCATTAACAATTACACAGTAATTGCAACTCCTTGGGCAGAAAGTCTTGGAGAATGCAGTAACATTAGATACTATGGATAACAGGCAGAAGAGGCCCAGAGCTCACACCATAAGAAATTTTGAGGTTCATCATACCAGAACCAAAAGGATCTGAAGTGGCTTTTGTGCAGAGCAGCAGTGCCTGGGAACAGGGAGGACGTGTTGTGCTCCGCTGCCAGGGGAGAGAGAAGTGCATCGGGCTGCTCCCTCCCATGCCACTTGTCATTCACAGCCAGAACCGCACGCTGCTTCTGCTCTGCTGGAACCAGGGGCACCGCGCAGGTGTCTGCTTTCCCAAAGGAAAAGCAAGAGTGAGAAGAAGAGGTGCAGGGAGAAGGGATGAAGAAAGGGAATATTTTCAGAGGAGGGAAAACCACCAAACATTCAGAAGTAGCAAAACAACGTTACAGAAAAGGAAAATACTGGAAATACGTAAACTAAACAGGCTGCTCAAATATCATATTTAAGTTCAACCAGTCGTATTAAGGGTGAGGAACAATCAGTTTGGGTTACAGAAGTGTGCAATTGGCCATCTGCACTAAACATGGCCTTTACCTTCCTGCCGTGTTTAGATGGGGACAGACCAAAATTGAGGCACCAGAGGTCACTTCTGATGCACAGCAGAGAAACTTGTCCTCCCACGTATTACTATTATGAGGTCTGAAACGCTGCAGACGGAGGATTGAGCAGTCGAGAAGATACAGTGTACATTATGGAAATAAACTGGAAGTATAGTTAAAGGTTAGCAAGTCTTTTTCCCTGCAGCTGCCATTGATATGAATGACGCCCGTTCCTGCACTGGCAAAGGGAAAGACAAGATGTGTTAATGTCACTTTCCCTTCTCTAAATTCTCAGATTTGATGACTAACAGGCTACAATATTTCACTAAGAAGAAGGTCTGTTTTTTACTTAAAAGCACGAAAAGTATACAGAGAAAGTAATTTTCAAGGTCAGAGAGTTGTTTTGACATTTAAGAAACACTAAACCAGATTTTGGCTTTTAAATTTGTAAACCAGAACTACTTCCTGACCTGAGAGACAATCTGCCAAATTTCTAGCTGACCACAGGCTTTTCAGGGTAAGCTAGAATTATCAGATATATCGTGTTGTCTAGGTGCACATCTCTGTGATTTTAAAATGAAATGTTGATCAACCTTAAAAAAACAGTTTCTGAGACCCTTCATACAAGCAACATGCACTCCTCGCAATAACTGAAGAGGCAATCCTCTCTTTAATAAGCATTTTGGTACAATATTTTGCTCACTACTGGAGAACTCAATAGCTTAAGATTAATACATTAATGAAAAAAATGGGGGGAAATAGAAACATTTCAGCACATAGAAGCCAAATTATTCCTTTTATTTTATACCAAGACTTTGATCCTCCCACCAATCCTGTTGCAACACAAACCAATTTCATTTAACACTACATCTGACAAGCCAGACTTCTCTGAGATTGCAAAACTCTGCTAAATCCCTGGGCAAACTGTAAATGGGCTGAGGAAAGGGTTCACAAATGGCATGTACATGCAGGTGGGCCACACATACGTAGGTAGCACAACTGTGCCTTGCAAGCTCAACAAAACTTTGTGCATATATAGTATCAAAGGGCCATACTGTTAAATACATGCAACAGATTGCATTGCTTCTTCTTGCAGTCTGCTTCTCTCACAACCCGTCCCATCTACCTCCATGGCTCCATTTGTGCAAAGTGGGTTATAAAATAGTATGTTGTTTAAAATGGAGAGGCTGTACTTTCTGCCTTGCCTCTCATGCCAAAACAGCCAAACCTATTTTGCTGTTTCAATTAGACAAGAAAACAAAATTTTTCATTGTTTTCTTGCCATACTTTTTTTCAGTGACAAAGCCTGAAAACTTTCGGCCAAAACAGGCGACAGCTCAAGACACAGTCCTGCAAAGGCAGCTACACTGAAGAACAAAAGGCTGCTGGAGTGGAGTGGGAGCAAAGAGAGTGATGGAAAGTTTCTGTTGCTTCCTAAATACCTCCCATATGCACCTGTTCTATTTAAATTATGCCAATTCTTGTATGGACTATAATGGGAAATATTTTCTTTCTAAGACTGCTTACTAGGTTTTAGTTTGTTTCTCCTACTTCAGTCAGAGTTGAAATGCAATTGTATTTAAAGGTCTGTTGAGATTTTTTTGTAAGTTCTGTTCGTAATAGTTGGCAAAGGGTTTGCCAGCCTGCAACTCTCTTATACTCAAACTGCCCTGGGCCTTACAGGACGTAACTCTTTCTCCAGGGAAGGATTTATCTCCAGCAGACTACCCAACTCGCTGACTTCTGCCTTTTATTAATTCTTCTCCTCTTTTCTCTATGCAGTCATCTCAACATATTGTCTTCTAGTCAACAAATATTTAAAAATTCTACAGTATAAAAGATGATTCAGGAAAGCAAGAACTGATGAGCTCTGATAAAAAGATCCATGGACCTGGCACCTCCTGGTGCATAGGACATATACATACAGGAAGGAGAGAGATGCACAACAGCACTGCTCAGTATTTCCATTTTTTTTTTTGGTATGAGAATCACAAAACACTTAAACGCAATAGTGGAGAAGTTTTGGATCAGAAAATTATTTGTGAAGGTGAGGAAGTGATGCTGCTAGCAAAATGAGAAAAGCATCATTTCCTTCTAATGCCCAGTTAAAGGCTGGCTTAGGCTGTGATTCTGGTTTTGGCAGGAGTACAAGGACAGCTTCTTGTGAGAATCACTGGCAACACTAGACACCTCAAAGGGGAAATCATACAGGGAAAACAAAACTGAGGCTCTTCACGAGCAAGATGGTCAATATGTAGGGCATACAGCCAAAGCTTTCGAAAAGCTGAGAAAAGATCGATGACACCCTGCTGTGCTGAGGGGATTTGTTAGGTGTTCCTAGCTGGCTGAATTCAAGTTTTTTCTTCATGTGAATCCATAGTTTAGGTGCACAGATTAAATTTAACTAAATCTGGGGCTACTGCAAATGTGCCCGTAAAAACGGCAAGCTGAAGTCTGTCTCATGATTACCGTTTCTCAAGGAGCTCAGATGAGCTGTGCTTAGAAAATGAAATTATATTTATGTCCCACTGAAATACCAGCACTGAATTCTTAACCTGAGGTTGCTACCAAATATCTCCCGCATAATGCCAAGGCAGCGCTGAGTCTTGTTCTCCTTCCCAGAATCAGTGGTTCTGCCAAGCTAAAAAGAGTGAAAGCCATAAAAGCCCATTTAATCAGGAAAGTAAGACAATGGCACTCTGAACGTTGACAAGGAGTGGGCTTGTTAGGTTAGGAAAGCAACTCTACAAAACCTCTGATAATAACTGAACTTCACAAGGAACGGTATTCTGGTGAGCTCAGTCATGATTGCCACTAATATAGAAAGGAAGAAACTGGGGCGCAACAACAGGAGATCAAGTGATTTCCTCAGCGTCGGAGGGAGTTTTACGGCTAGGGTTAGAGTGAAAATTCATGTCTCGGTCCCATTAGCAAACCACAAGCTCATACTGCTTTTACTACAAACAGATTTCCCTTCACCATACTGTACTTTTCTTCTTGCTGACTGTTCAGTATGATCATCCAAAAATACTCCTATTTGTGTTATTTTTCACTCACACCACCCTGAAACAAAATTCAGTATGAAAGAAGGGCAGTTTCCTCCAATACAGCCCAACATCCAAACTAAGCAGCAGTAAAATCATATTTATTCACTGACTGAGGTTTCAAACAGTAAAATGATTGTTACCGAGTTACAGATTGGACCATGCCCTGCATAAGACCCCAGAATCAGTCTCCGGTGACAGCTCCCTCACCTTGACAGCCCTCAGGAGTGCTGGGGGAGAAGGAGGAGCGTACACACGGTTGTAACTAGGGGTGATATTGAATACAGTCAAGCCTCACCATCACAGTAGGGAGAATTTGGCAGATTTTGCCTTTGGGAATGAAGTGGGAGACAAAAAATGGGAGCTGGTTACCTGAGCCCAGCGCATGTATGTAAGTGAGGCTTTTCACCTGCAAGCTGGGTGTGCCTGAAACGGGAGCCAGGGAGAGAAGCCAGGAGCTCCCTGATGCCGAGCGTGCCCCAGAGCATAGCCGCGCTGCGCAAGCTGAGCAATCCGAGGGCACCGGTGCTAAACGTGGTCATCTTCTCTTTCTGCGTAAACTCTGGCAAGCCCTGTACCTTTCTCTATGTCTTTGTTTTCCTGTTTGAATATGTGATATTCCAATGAAACATAAATATTAATATTTGATTAACTCACAGCTACAAAGCTTAGTTCCTTAAAGTCTAGTACAGATCTTTGAAATCTTTGAAAAGCTATATAAATATGAATTCTTTTATTTTTACAGCATTGCATTAACGACTGTACAGTGGAAGCTGATGAATTAAATAATCTCTGTCTATATTTGCTTATACCTTTCTGAAACTGTTACCTTTTCAGCAGATATTTCTCATGCCTTGTCTCAATCCAGAAATGACATTTTTGGTAAAGCTTTGCAAAAACCCATTCAGCTGTTTTTGAGTCATCCAAGTATGTAAAAAACAGTTTCCAGCTGTTAAGTTTTCCATAAGCCTTTTTTTCTTAAACACGTTTGTATAATTATAACACAGCTTTGTTTTAAAACATCAAACTTGACACGTACATAGTCCTGAAAGAGAAGTAGCAGCACTGCCATGTTTGAAACCATTTGGTTTTGAAATAACAAGGTTATTACCATATTAAAATATCTTTCTTCTCTACAAGATTCTGCCAGACACTGAGCTACAGTTTTCTAACTGTAGAGACTCAGTTGTGTAGATGACCAGTTAAAAAAGAAAAAAAAACAAAGGAAAAAAGGCACTATTCTTGCAACCTGTGACTGAGCAGTAACAGGGAGGACTGGGGGACACTGTACATTGGGAGCAGGCTCACACCTGTCAGTCTCAGACCTGCCTACGGTGCACTCCATATATGCACATGCACTTTTGAGGAGCACAACTAAAGCTCTAGCCTTGTTTTCGCAACACCCAGCTCAGATTCATGCACTCCAGAGAGACTGGCAATGGTTGGACCCACATGCTCTTCAGTCCTGTCTGCTGCCGGGTGGCTCAAGACTGCTCTCTCCAAGCCCAGGCTAGTTACCCTGAGTTTTAACAACTGGCGGGCTAATAGCTGTTAATAAGGTCAGAAAACGCGTAGGTGGCACAGCCTGCTTTCAAGATCATTCTTCAACTACTAGTACAGTCCTACGATTATGTACTCGCTAAAAAATTTGGAGCTGGCACTTAAGGTGGGACAAGGACAACCAACCATATCCTTCCCCCTTGCTCACAACACGTGGTGCTCCACTGTGATGGCCATAGCTTTCCATAAAGACTCTGAATTCAATTTGGCGTTGCATACTTCTACAGTTTTAATTATTGCATCTTTGCAATTCGGTATAGAATGGCTGAATTTCTGTATAGAATGCTGGCTGCATTTCAGTATAGAATCAAATCAGACTGGAGATGATTCCTCACTTATACTCTGCCTAGATAGAAATGCACTGACATGATACCAAGCAGACAGCATCAGCCATTTACTTAAACACTTCATTTAATCTGGAGTATTTCAGGTTCTGATGTTTTAGTGGAGTAAGTATTGGTTTTGAGAATATTAATGGTGGCTGAAACAGGAGCTGTAATCTGATTGATTATTGGATTACATGGGTTTCATTCTCAGAACTACTTTTTTTACACAATGACGTAAAGGCATATGTGGCTTTTGCCACGTGGCTCGCACAAACCACTGGCCTCAGCAAGAACTCTTTTGTCAGGCTGGAGGAACTCTTTCTAAAGATGCAACATTTCTGCAAAAGGAAAGTCACTGCATGTGTGGATTTCTATATGGGGCTCAACCGTGCAGATTCGTACAGACAAGAAGAGACTCCATAGCTGTTTCTCATTCACAGTAAATAGCAGTACTTCCTGCTCTTGCCTTTCCTGGGGCATATCCTCCTACCGTGCAGGTGTGAGTCCACAGAAATGATCAATGTCAGTGACACGACAGCGAATCTGAGAAGACAGTCTGACTCATCTGAAAATAAAAAAGACAACTTGGATGGGCTTTCACACAGAGAAATGCGTGTGTGGGCATGTGTGTATGCATGCATACACTCTTCCTTACGTTATGCTATCTGTGCTTTTAGCAGCACACCTATAACTCAGTTGTACGTCCGTTACTTTGAGAGGTTTTCTGAATGTGTTTCAAACTACAGAAAACACATAGGCGGTGCTCAACAAACAAAACGTCACTGGAATACAATTAAAGGGAAAAACCTCAGCAGTTCCTACCCATCACACTGTCTTCTCTCCGTACTATCTGCCTTGGTAAGCCCACAGCTAGGGATCGTGCAGTAAGAGACCCTGTTGTAAGCAAGGGGCAGAGGTAAGGTGGCTGTGGGAACCGTAACTCTAAATTTCCTGAGTTTAGGGAGATTAAAATCTCAGTCTTCACAGCCCATTAGCATACTTTTTGTGCATACAGAACATGACCTAGGCAAGTGTACTGTTTTTAAAGGAAAAGGTATGCTGTTGGGTAAATACGTGCCTGTGCACATTTTGGCAACTCTAAGCTACGTAATTCAGTTCTAAGCAATGCTACTGGATTTCGAAACCCACCAATATAATAATGAAGTGGAAATGACAATAGAAAAAAAATCCAAAAAAGCTGTAACTTATGCTGTATGCTCTACTATTCTGAGCGTCTCTGTTGAGACAAAAGAAGAGTAAGAGTTTGCCATTTGTTACTTGTTAATAATCAAGAGAAGATCTGCCAGACACACTCGTCAAGGGCTCTGTCTGTCTGGACCAGGTAGATGCTGCAATACACAAAGGACTTCACACACAGAGAAAGACAGAGTGTTCATGGACAATGATGCAGCGTTCTTAATTAAGATTTTCATTACTGATACATACATTAAGGTTTTGCTAATGCAAGTGCCCAAGCACTCTCATGTGCAGGTAGATGTCTCTGATTCTATCTCTAGAAACCCTTTTGCAAATTATCGCAAACACTCACCAGCCAAGGCTCAAAATCAGCTCACCTGCCCTTTGCTATAGTGACAATGAAAAATAAAAAATGATATTTTATTTGTTTGATGGATGAGAACTTAACACCTTGCAGGCGTGAGAACGAACAGGCTTTTGCAAGGCTGTGCTACAGTGTATTGAAACTGATTCTGATCTTGCTTACACCTGTTTGATGTTGATGTAACATCAGGAGCTTCAATAGCATGAGTTCAGCAAATGTTGAAGGAAAAATAATGAGACACACACACAAGTAAATGGAAAACAGGATAAAACACATGAGTTTGCCAAAAGTAGATTGTAGTAGACTAACCCGATAACTTTCTTTGATAAAATAACTGATTATCCAGACAAAGGAAATGCAGTAAATTTAATCTATCAGTACAGCATTTGACACAGTATCACAGGGGAAATTATGAGTTAAGATGAAGATTTGCCAAAGGACTGTAAGGTGAGCAAATGCTTACCTGAAGGGGAGATGGGGCAGTGGTGAAAAAAGAATTATTGGGCAAGATGAAGGCTATATTTCCGTAATTTCTTAGTTAAGCAAAATAGTATTTTCTAACTAATAAGATCTGAGGGGAGTGGGTAACATTTCTTTATGAAGCCCCTCAAAGGGAGGGGGCATTGAGTAGGAAAAAGTGGGAGCATGCTTAACAGCCATAAAAGGATCAATCAACTTCAATAAATTGCTCATTAACAACATTTAGGCCTCATTCACCTGTAATGTTTCCATGTTATTTCTGTGGTTCTGTCCTTTGGGAAGTTCAAAGATGCTACAACTCTCTCAGTAGATCACTTTACAGTTGGAGTAAATATCTAGTTCACTTTTGTGCTTTTAAAATATTCTTATTCCCCGAACAGGATGCCCATTCATCTACAAATCTGCTTGCCGAGTCCCTTCGATTTTGTTTGAATGCTGGACCCTGCCTCCCAACAAAACACTGTAGGAATAAGATCTGGAGGAGAAATACTTGGTGAACAGAAGGACTTACAAAAGCATTGCTTCTCCCTGAATATGTTACATGCTTTTCTTGATCTATTCAGGCTATGACATTGCAGGAATTTCTTCAATAGGACAAACCGGGCTGACGGCTGCAACGGGGTTGCACAGGCATGCTGTATGTACCAGGATGACACGCACCAAAACACAGCCATGCCAGGATGATGGGTGAAGGCAGTGCCACAGAAGTCACGGTAGAAGGTATAAATGAGAGATTAATTTGCAGGCTCCAAAGAAATGATCTGCCAGCATATTTTCAACAAGTTAAGAAAAAAACCAGGATTTTTGACAATCTTCCCCGAGGCATGCCTCAGTCTACAGGTAATTCAATGACTGAAATTGGTACCTTTCCATTAAAGTCCTCTGGAAGAAAAGCTGCATTCTTGTTTTAGTCTTCTGTGGCAGAATTTAGTGTCATGACTTGACTACGATAAGCATGCACGGACATTCATGCAAGAAATTTGCACTAAAACCAAAATGTGAAGGATTTGTTAAGTGCAAAAAGAGAACGGTTTCTAAAACACATAATTCTTTGGGGTTGGTTATACGCTGATCACACACAGTAGGTTTCCTTCACAATCTTCAGTGCATATTGCAGAATGTAACACATTAACTTCCGTCTTTTATGTAAAAGTGGATTTACTGCAACAAGTGAAATTCAATTAGTCCCTTTTACAGACATCCAGGATAAGTGAACACAGATGAATATGAAATTTAAACACACATCCAGATCCATATGTTGCAAGTGATCCTTATTGGTGATTGGGTAAAGCATGAATACCTTTAAAATGTACGTTATTTGAAGCTGGGATTCCCATTTTGCCTCTGAAAAATCAAGCTGTTTAGTGTATGCCTAAGAAGCTAAAGCATTAGAAAAGAGCATTCAGAAAACTGATACAGCTATTCTATTAAACTTAAAACTAAATATGATGGAATGGGAGTGAGCAAGATCTATTCAAATCCAAAAGCATTTGCTTTCGGTGGTATGCAAAAATCTAATATTTTGGGCATGCGAACATATGAAATGAAAATATTACCTGGGGGGCTGAATTTGTGAACCATATTCAGCATGATATTATCCAAAATGATGGAAAGAAGCAGCAGTGAACAAGAACTTCAGAGGAAGAAAACATTATTTCGTAATACACTGTGAATCTTTTATGTCTAAGAGTTTCCATTCCCACCAAGACGTAAAACAGCCTTCATGAAGCATGGCCTGAAGACTAATCACATATGTTTTGACATGTACACATGTGTAATGGCACACAGCTAAACTACATGGCAGATGGCTTTCATTTCTTTTTTAAGTGGGAGAGGTGGAGAGAAAAATGAGATGGAGGAGATACTCTTACAAGCTCATTTTCAGTCATGGTGTCCTACACATAGGACATTCAGCACGAATGTGGAGACACGGTCTGGCATTTAGACCTCTCTGAGTATTCGTATTTCAGTGACAGTTTTAACAGTCAAATCTATGATCTTTTGATCAAGAAGTGACTTTTGGAAAACCACCTGTTTCTGGATATCCAGTTTTATAGTAACCACTCCTCGAGCGCTACTTGCTCTTGGTACAATTTTTACCTTATATCTGGTGTGCATATTTTACGCAGACAGGTATACAACATAATGTTAAAGCAGGGTGTATCAAGGAGGATTTCCGCATAAGGAGAAGGACTGACAATACATTTCAGAAAAGAGAGACATTTGGTGATATAACTGTCAAAGAGTAACGTGTTTGCCAAAGTTGGAAGATAATTTACCATAACCGCAAAGGGAATATTCTGAAAAACTCTGCTACACTCTGTAGTTGTGCCATTTTGTGCAGTGATTTCAGACCTAACAAACCGGACTGTCTTAATATTTTGATGGTTGGTGTTCAAACTGCCGTACGAAATGCTGCTACTGATTCAGCAAGGTGGTCTTTTCCATCCAAACATATTACATTATGTCAGTGTGGGGTAAAAGTGCACTGAACAACTGCATTTTGTTTCTGTCCTTTCTTTTTTCTAGTTAAATCTAAAATATTATGCTCCTAGAACTGTGTAGTTTAAAATCCATTTTTTTTCCTGCTGTAATCTGTTATATTTCAAAAAAAGCTAACACTCAATACATTATATTATACTAATTAGATGAAAAATAACCCAGAACAAAAAGATCTCTAGTAAGCATAATAGCAGAAAGGTGTGACTTTTTCAGCTGTCATGCTGGCCAATCTTAAATTCAATCTCATCCAACTTCAGTGGATATCTTGTAGGCATTGAAATTAGAAAGCAGGTTGCATACATGCCTCTGTTGTAATCCAGACATCAACTTCATGGGCAGCTATTATTATTTGTTAAATAATTTGAATGTTAGCACTTAAACTAAAGCTTGAATGAAAAACTAGTATCAAATTTTTCCCTTTTTTTTTAACCTGGCTACTTCTCTGGTTTTCTGGATATTTAGTCATTTTTTATTAAAGATGTTTTAGAACACAACCATGACTTTAATCAGATTTGTTTTAAATAAGGGTTTTTTTCACATAAATCTATTGCTTAAGTCCATTTGATGGTTATGTCTTCAGATAAAGAATAAAGCTTAAAGTTGTGGCACTTGTTCAAGAACATTCATCCCAAGGCACATTCCCAGTTATACAGTTTGATTTCTATAAACATCAGAGCAGAATTTCTGCTCCACTGCTATTTCGAGCCTGTTTCACCATTTCTCTCATTTGCAAATGCCAAATAAAGGGCCTCTGCCCATGTTGTTCTCTTTTTTGGAACATTCCCTTCCTTCAGGAGACACATTAAAGCTGGGGAAATAATATCCCTTTCCCGTCTCAGATGGCTGTGTAGGTGATCATTCCCTTCCAACAATTCCTTATTTTCAGAAGCAGATCAACTGATTCTTCTGGATAATTTGCATGTCTATTTATTACATTAATTATGGTAATTCTTGAAAAATGCTAACTCTTGAAAGCTGTTGTAAACATAACGCTTATTACATCTAGGCTTTTTTGGCATTTTGCAAATGTTCATTTTTGATTCATGAATAAGCTTGACCTGGAGGTTATTATCCTGCTCTGAAGTAATCGAGAACTCAAGAAACCTGAGAAGAGAAAAGATGCCTCCTCCCTGTTCCTGATGTAGCATTCATTGTTGTTGTTCCTCATCTGCAAAACAATACTAAGCACACTAACCAAATAAAGGGATTCAGATGGTGCTAATTAGTTGCTATTTCACGATGATGGTTCAGAGTGCTAACAGATGACAGTTTGGTGGTGAACAAGTACCAACAGCAAGGACACATATATAGATATCAAAGACTATTTGAGCATCATCATGTCTGCTAAAGTGAATATGTATTCTCAGAAACCGGCAACTGGCAGGCTGGAATACTGCTGGGTGTCTTTTGACATACAAATCACTGACCATATGATGGATGGTTCTCATAACTATGATGAGATCAGTAAGATGCTGCTCAGCTTCCCTTAGGTCATCATTACTTGACCGAGTACGTCTTCATGAAGCTAAGGAATAAATGGCACTTTTAAAATGTTGTCTTTTTTTTTATTATTTTTTTTTTTTTAGCAGGATGTCAAATAACAAGGATTAGAATCAGTGCTGAATCTAATAGGAATGATGCTGGAGTTCAGTACAAGCTGGTTACATCAGAAACCTATTTCAAGGAAATGGACAGATGTTCACGGAATTACGTTAACATGTCCTGCAACTTCCTTGTATCTGGACCACTCTGGTGCATTTCTGACTTGCACATACCAAAGCTAACAGCGGATAACTCTTCAATATTGTATGGGTTCCATCTGAACGGGTAGTGCTCTGGAAGTAAAAGAAGTGTCCTACTGTAGCTATTTATCCTACTGTAGCCGTGACAAAGTGACAAGGAATCCACCTGCTCTCAAACTCCTGAGGACATTCAAGTGGAGCAGAGATTAACTGTATTCCTTTTAAATGGAAATATTGTTTGGGGGAGAGATCCATGAAATCCTTCCACCTCCAAAACCTTGATGCCATATAGTCAGACAGACACGTGTGTAACCTGGAGGAGGAGGAGGAAGAAGACTCTGAATCATCGGCAAGTTGTGGGTAGGGTTATGAGAGCCCAGCCCTGGGTACTGACGCAGAGGGCAGAACAAATCAGTTATTATCTCTAGATGAGAAACATGCTTGACAGGTGCCATTAACAGCTTCTAAGGTATAAATGTCCCAATTCTACTTCTTCTGTCACCCAAAAGAATTCAGAGTACCAGTGGCCTGAAGAACCTAGCTTACAGAGAGAAAGGAGAGAACCAGTACAAACAATACAAACTTTATGCACATGCCTGAAATAAAGTGAGGCTCCTACGGGACTTGCTAAGTTGGGAATGGAGGAACACAAAGAAGCCCTTGGCTGTGGAATAAGCCTGACTGAAAGAAGCAAGAAAGTATGCGACTCTAGTTTTACAGGTCAAGAAACAAAGGCAGACAGACAGGGAGCGACTTACACATGGTCACGCAGCAAAGCACTGTTGGAGAGGGATTTCAGCTCTGGGTTTGCACATGTCTATCTACCATGAAGCCAGCTTGCTGCTCCCACCTGAACAGCCTTGCGCTGCAGAGGTAGAACAAACTGGTGCCTTTGCGCAAATGTTGAAGGCACACAGTCCCTGCCACAGACGTAAATGATTTTGGCTCTGCTGCAGGAAGTGTTAACATAGGCGGTGTGTGCTTCACGTCCCTGAGTATCATTAACACTTTTTATCGATATTATGAAGTTCTGCAACAAAAATAATAGGATTTGTCAGGGGCTGTTATGAACCGCCCCTGCTGGATAAATACATAATACATGATGGCAAAGGTCTGATGGGACTTTAATCAATTGCCTTTCCGAGTCAAATAAATGTCACATTAGATGTAAGCCATGTTGCATTCTGTGGGGGCCTCTGCTGCCCTCGTCTCACGGGCCTGACACCGCCACGGGGAGCTATGCACACGCATAGACTCCTACTTATTTGTAGCAAATATATCAGAGCAAAACTGGAACAGCACGCTGTAAATTACAGATTTGGGACACCTTATAATGAAAGGCAAAGGGGAAAGAAAAGAAATATGGGGACACCATAGGCATGATAGGTCAGCTCAGATACATCTCCCTGGTAGCTGACATTGTCATACCACCTTTTGCAGTCACTGCAGCGTATCTCATGTTTCTGCCCACAGGGCGAGGGAGAAGGAGGTGTGCTGTTTCTTTCTGCACCACAAAAGTAGCAAGTCAACTTTAAATGCTAAAGCCACATATTTTAGGTCTAGTATCAGGAAAAGAAAGCTCTTTGATTGTTTCAGCATGCACCTGAAAAAATTTAGATTGTCCATTTGCACTTTAGCATCCCTTTGAAGAAATTCCAACAATCAAAACACAACTTGAACATAAATTTGCAAGTTTAATTCCTCTCCTAAATATGAAAGAGCTATTTTTCTTACTGTGCTATGCCTTTTTTTTTTTTTTTAATTCCAGTCAGCACTTTAACAGCAATCTACTTTCCTCTCTGAACAGGTAGGAGACATGAATTTAAATTGCAAAATGGAGATCTAAAGTAACACAAAGTCTAGGTATATTTGGACATGGAGTTCTAAACCTAAATTTAAAAGCCCTCATTATTTTTGGCATTCACTAAATAGCTCCAGTTTGGACATACCAAAACAGTGGCTTAAAATGCTGGTAGACATTTGGAAAACTTTGGTCTGCCTTTACTTAACTATAGTAAATATTATGAAGTGGTAGTGCTATATTTCCCTTTATATTGCAACAAGAAGTGTCATTGTTTTAAAACCACTAGATTTCACTGCCAATATGTATGAAAGAATCCCAGCAAAATGCAAACTTTTGTTCCAAATACGCAAAACCATCATGTGTCAGAACCTGGTAAAATTAAAACCCAAATGATAACAAACAAACTCTCCCAAGGTTACATCCCCTAACTCCCAAAAAAGGAAAAAGCAAAACCTAAATCATGAAAATTTTAATTCTTCCTTTTCTGGGCCTTAAAACCACAATTGTCTGCATTTAATATAGTATTTTCTTCAATAAAAAGGTCACCAAATTGACAACCTACATAGCAGCAGCCAAACTCAAGTGAATGAGACCAGGTGAGCAAAGAACCCTACATAACATCTTCGAAAGAAAGCACTAACAGATTTTTAATCCTGATACTGTTAGATGCCAAAGAGAATACAGCACATTTAATCTACCCAAATAAGAAGAGCAGGTCAGTAGTAGGTATAAGAGCACTCAGGACTGAGTAAGGAAGGGTCCCATGCCACAAGGTCAGATTTCAGCCAGGATAGGCTGAAATGCTAGCCGATTGTTTTCTATACCTGTTTTACCCTGGCACAGCCTGGAATACTGTACGTTTTATTCCGAACCAAAGCGCAACAGCATAATGCCTATCACAACGTGTATATCCCCAAATATAACACAAATCTTCCACATTGTCATCCAGAAACGCATGTATAAATTCCAGATCAATCAATCACACAATGTCACTGAACTAAGTCCAAGTCCCACAAGCTGACACTGCATTAAAATCCTGGACTGCTGCATTAGAATAAAAACTCAGCACTGAGTCCTGTGGCCATGGGGAGCAACAGAGAAGTTCACAAGGGCTCTGGGCTGACTTGGATGGAACTTGAACAAAATGCACAACTCATTTCAATGAAAAGTATAAAATGTTCGGTATAAATACTTACACAAGAGACAGGAAAGGTTCCTTCAGAGGAAGGCCACAAACTGATCGTGAGGGATCTGAGAAGAAAAGGGAAAAAGAAAAAAGGAAATTAAGTGACAATAAACACGCTAAACAGTACCAATATAAAACACGGATTGAGGAGACTCACAGATGGTAGCAGTTCCCACAGGAGAGAGAAAAAAAAAGTGTTTTAAATTCACAAACTGCATCAATCTTGGAAGTTTTGAAATTACCTGACCCAAAAACTATGTAGCTGAGAAAACTGGTAATGGCTGAGGAGCCTTTCAGTCCTGGGATAATTCCAAGGCAGCAGAGACTAAATATCCTCTGGTGGCTGTTCAACAGCCTCCGTGAAATAGGCTTGTGGCTCCTACGGACAAATGCTCTTATCACAAAAACACTGCCAGATTTGAATGGCATCCTTCTTAGCAGTCATGCCAGACGATACAGGCCTCTGAAACAGAACTCGCCTTCTCAATCCTGACCTTCACAGAAGAGGGGTTAGGCATATTATTAGGGCTGAGGATGCTTACATTACAGCTGATAGCTGCAGAGAAAAATTGTGTTGTCTTAGTTCCTTCTGTCAACACAGTCTCTTTTGAACTTGACAGATTTGTTACCCTGAGACCCTCAAGAGAAAAAATGTCTGCATGAAAGTTGAATGGCTAAAAGATGGCAATACAGGTCTAGTTTCCAAAGTTTACCATGGAGTATCTAAGCTGTATTGCCAACACATTTTCCAAAACACATTAACCTGGGATGAAGTAACGGACAAAATGAATCAAAGCCTGATGCTCTGAATTGTAACAAGAAGATACACTCTTGTTGGACACAGAAAACAAAGGCAGATGCCCCTAAAATATTCAAAGCTACAGATCAGTCCTGTCCCCCCTTCCTTTCACCAAGCTGAAAGAAATTCAGGTAGTCAGACCAGACAGGGCTCTCCAAAAGACTGCAATCAGGAGACCAGGAGCACAGTGGACAAAGACCATGGGATCCATGTGGTATACTCCCGTACTCAAGTCAAGACATGGCCCTCAACTCCTGTTTCCTGACTAGTTACAGGGAGAGGTTAGCTCCATCATTCCTCAGAGCAATACAAAATATTCAGAGAAATATAAACCTAAGTTGACACAGCGAAGGAAAAGTGAGGAGCTGTCACAGGAGAGAAAAAGGGAAGGCAGGCAGAAAATTGTTCGGAGTTGTAGCTATTATTTGTGGAATTATGGGCCTGGTAGAGGAGAGTGTGAGAGAAAGCATGTGTGCACATCTAACAGTTGGTCATCCGCAAGGGAGGTGGAAGAAATACAGCAAAGATCACAGAGAATCATAAAAACTGAAGAGCAGCAAACAAGATGCCTATACATCCTTTGGATAGGCCACCCAGAGAGGCCCTGTTTAACAGCAGATTTCTCTTTAAAGCAGCTGACTGCTCCCACATGTGAGGAAGATTTGCATGAGACAAATGACAGGTTGCTTCTGCCTAGACTGAAAAGTTGAAGTGCCGTAAGAAGAAAGGAAGGACAAGATCAGGTTGATGGAGAGCAGGTCACTACTTATCTTACTTTCAAGAATCCATTGCTCTGATGAACTTTAACAGGGAAGTTCTCCTGGTGGAACAGAACTCCTTTGCTAAGCATGTATCCCTTATTTTCCTTTTATATTGCTCCTGAAGATTTAACCATGAAGCCCATACATTCATCTGTGATAGACTGTATTGTGAAGGACTGCTAGCAGCTGGTAGTTGGGAAGCATTTCTTTCAGGGTTTTGGGCAGATGGGACAGTGAGCTGCACACCATGGAAGAACCTAAGAACCTGAGACAAGAAGTCTGAGCCAAAGAATGTGCCTTGGAGCCCCAAAGTCAAAAAAAAAGTAAAAAGAGAAAAAAAAAAAAAAAAAAGTGGGAGGCATCCAGCATGGGAAAAAAAACACAGAATGGAAAATTTTAGGCTGAGTGGTTAGAGTTTGGCTCTGTTATAAGCAACATAAAACAAATTCTTTTAATGGAAAGCGTCAAGCAACTTTGATGACATGGATGCCAAAGAATTCTACAAATTCTGGCCTGAGACTCTGGAGGTGCTGAGTAATGACTTACACCAATGTTAGCGTCGAATTTGCTATAAGAAATGAACAAGATTGTCATACCTAATTAAAACTGTAGGGTCATTTTAGAGACACACAATATACTAGAAGTTGCAAACTAGAATCTGGCAAATCACCAGAACTGAAACATCATAATTTTTTTAAATGATCGCAATTGGGCTGGACATCTGATTACCCGTTCTGTTCAAAAGAAAATGCATGAAAACAAAACTTTCCATGTAAAGTATTGGAAAAACAAGATGTGTCTGAGGAAACTATGAATCATTCCAGGTTAGATAACTGCAGAACATGTATGCGGGAGAGAAGTGGGCCAAATCCTGTTCTCACTGCCCTGTGCAATTGTGCCGACTTAATTGAAACCATGAGCAGAACCTGAACCATTAAAATGCTGGGGTGAAACTTTTTATCGTATGGCACTGTTTGCCACTAGAGACATACTTAACCTAATTACATTAGATTAACACAGTAGATTTCGTCAAGATATACCATTATATAATAACATAAAAAAAATTAAGTCTAAGAAAGCTGACTGTTTTCCCCAGGTGTCCATGTTATAAGCAGAGTAATTACCCATCTCTATTTATGTCATTTGTTTTCAACCCAGTATGGCTCTATTTGGTGGAGTGGACAAAGGGAATCCACTGATCTTTTTCATATTGAATTCCTAGTGTTAATTAATCATTATTACTTGGAAGCTGTTTTGGCCATCGGACAGAATAGCCAGGGGCTAATCTTAAGTCTCTCCTTGCTTCATTGCAGCCAGATTCTGTCCACTTTCTTTGCTACATGAATAAATTCTATTTAAATCACAAAGACTAAGAGACAAGCAAGGCCTAAATGTTAAGGATATTTAGGAATCTGTCGCCCTCACCGAGTTTAATGAGAATAAGGTTCCTAAACATTAAACAATTTCTATTTATGGGGAGCTAAGATGGTGAAATCCAGTCATATGAGTTGCATTATATAAGCAAGTAATTGATTTACGAGGCTAACTACAGTTTTCAAAAGTGACTTAGGTATTCACACCAAAGTCCATTGGAAGTCAGTGAAATTTTGGCTGTAAACCACCTGGGGACTTGAGAATATTTTATCTTTGTTAGCTTAAGCACTGCTTACTTTCAATGAAATTAATGTCTTAGGTACCAAAGTCATTTTTGCAATTGGCATTCAGTTGCTTCTTACAAGTTATTCATTAAACGGCTTGAGTTAACCTGCTTCAAGTGCCTTTTTCCTAGCAGTAAATTGGGACAGCAATTCTGCTCCATTTTTGCAAAGTGATTTAGGATCTCTCTGATGTAATGCACTACCAAGGTGAGAAATGTTATTTCTTCAGCCCCTAGACTCGCAAGAAGCAGACAAATTACGAACTGCTTTAAGCAGGGAGGACTAGCAATGGATTCAGATAATCCTAAACTGACTGCTCTTGCCTCAAAACATTTTCACTCTTTACTGGTACGGAACCATGAAGGGCATAGCTTTATCATACATAATCTACTCAGTGAACTGCATCTAAGATGCAGAGTCTTGTCACCCCTCTCCTCCTGGATGCACTACACCTGCTCAGTATCTAAACTAGAATTTAATCCCAGTGAAAGGTAAAGAAAACAATTTACTAAAGAAATCCTCAGTTCAGAGGGGGCCAAACGGAGTCAGTGCCATGCTGGGGGAATATGGTGAAAGAGAAGGCTCAGCTGAAATTTGGAGGAGCCCTGTAAATGATCTGAGGGGGCAGAATGGTTGCATTTCTGACACAGCAGAGACAGATTACAGCAAAATTAAATTGAGGATTTTCATGGATATAATTGTTGTTTTCATATATTAATGAACAACAATAATACGTGATTCTAAACTGAATACCAGGTTTGACATTTAATCTGAGTGCTCATACTATCCATAAATGTTCATAAACGTCACAAGACCCCTACCCTTTGATTGAATTACAATCTAGTATGCAATTTAGGAAACACGGATTAATCTACATAGATTTATATTTCTGCAGGTTACATTGTTATTTGTCAGTTTATACCCTTTTCCCCTAACTGTCCTTTCCATCAAGAATCCAGGAAAATACCTGCAAATCTTTAATAGGAGAGCAGCTCAAAATCCAGTGACTAGCAGCAGATGGAAACTTGATTCGGTGAAACCTATACTAATTATCATTTGCTTTTTGAAGTCACCTCTGCTAAAGGCCAGCAAAATCTTAGTCTCTATGATATCTCCTATTACCTTCACATTAACTCTTACTACAGCCAGCAATCACCTAACATGTTCCTTGGCAATGCTGTGCAATTAAACCACCTTTCAATCAGCTTGCTGAGGAATCCAAAGATGGAAACTGCTTTAATATTAGGAGTTAATCACAAGAATGCAGAGAAAGGCAGTCAAATGTTACGCAGCACACCAGAAATATGACAATGCCTTAGCCACAGATGTCACATGCTAGGTGAGGGGCCATATCGGGAAAAGTGACACGGCAATGCATAGAGGAAAATGATTTTCAAGTTCTCCTTTTTCTTTTTTGTTTTCTCCCCTCTGGTCATGCCACTTGAGGTGACCACCTCCTTAAGCAGCCAAAATATCTGGAATTTCACTGTCACCTGTATTAACAGGCTTCACTGCACAATAATGTCTGCTTGGGGATTGATAATGACACCTACTCAAAAAGTGTGTCGCAGCATGGAAACAGTCCAAAAGGCTGATCAGACAATAGCACTTCTGTAGATCCTGGCCTCTGCAGGGGCCCAATCCTGCTCCCTTTGAAATCCACCGAGTCTTCTCAAAGGGTTAATGGGGCAGGTGCCTTTTCTTCCTCTGCATCTTTACCTCTGCCTGCGGGAAGAGGGACAGCTCCACAGCCCAGCCCTTGTCCTTCATTCATTCAAAGAAGACCAAAGAGAAGGGCTGGTTGCTTTATCTAATAAGAAAGGAAGTGAACACCACTCAGTTGAGTTAGTGCTGGGAAAGTGATGAACTGAGGAGATGGTTCTACAACTGACAGCTTATGCAGTGAGGGAGAAAGCACAAATGGGAGATGATACTACAAATTAAGCCAGTTTTATGGCCATGTATCAACTCTTAGTCTACGATATTAGTGAACCAAAATAAAATGATCTTTGAAAAATGACAAGGAGTTTTTGTACGTATGTTAGAATTAAGGTATGCCTGTACACATTGGAATGCACTTACACATGTATTTTACTTATATATAATTAAAGAATTTGAAAAAAATCTACTCAACTACAGGTGTGCACGCTCTTTTTAATGAAATAAACAGCCAAATTGTGGTTCTGTAGAAAATGCAACAATGACTTGAAAACAATTTTGAATCAAAATTTATCAATAATACTTCCATGAGTTTGATTAGAAGATACAGTCCACCAAAGATAACAGTAAAGGTGACTGATGTTTTTCCTCTCTCAAACTTGAAGACAAAAAATCTTGCAGTTTACCCTATGACATATTGTAAAGGATCTATGATATAGCGATAGCTTTATATTTTCTTTAATCAGTATATAAGTAACTACTTAGTATAATTGTTAAATTTGGACCAGAAAGTGCAGTGAAAGGAGACTTTTTTATTTTTTGTAATTAAGAATAGCTAAAATGTTACCCTTGTCTTTTTCAAATTAAGAAATATGTACTGGGAAAATGAGACTTTATATGTGTGTTATACATGCACACACGCAAAAATGCTTTTATAAACCAGAAACTTCATGGATCCTTAAATAGAAAACACAAAGGAAAAGTCTTGATGGAATAGATTTTTCAGCACACTCTGCTTGCCAGGAAGGCTGGATAATATTGTTTTGGTAAGACAAAAGAAATTAATCCAATCAAAATTTTTACTTTCATGTATACGTAAACTAATTCAAAAAGGAGCTGACTCATTCCACAGGTAACTCAGACCAAAATAAGTCCTACCAGCTGTCCCAGTGAAAACAATGAGATAGATGAAATAAGAAAAAGAATCTCTTACATCTGCAACTGAATTCTAATTAAAATCCATCAGAGGTCTCCAGCTCCCTAAGAGGAACTTCATTGAAGAAAACTCTATACAAAGCACCTCTGAGGAAAACATCTTTAAAAGAAGAGCAGGAGAGCTCTCTGGAAGCAATAGCACATTACAGCTTCAGCAGCAGTTGCAGGTGCGAGCAAAACTAGCAAAAAGTGGTGGTGGGGGGAAAAGTTGGAGATATTCTTGTTTCATCATCTAAATGTAGCATTTTGAGCATGCATCTTCACTTAAAGATAGCCTTTTACTATTAGTTACTTTTAGTTACTTTTATAATACTTAAATACTGAAACTTTTAACTTTCAGTAACTCTAACCACTGACCATGTCTTTGAGGAGTTTGCAAAAATATGTTAAACCAGGACATTTTGTTGGCAGGTACCTGGCCACCACAGCCTCACGCAGCTCAGCCTGCTGGCAGAAAGAAGCTGCCCATCACCACCCTTCCAGTGCCAGAGCACTGCCCCTTCCCTGCTGCCCACCGCCCTGAAGGGGTGCATGGACAATGAGGCCGGTGCTTGTCAGGTGCTGGGGGACTAATTCTGGGAAACAGAATACCTGGGAAGGGGTGGCCACTGTCAAAATAACTCACACCGCCTACTTCTGACTGCCCAAAGGGGCTGTGCTGTAGGCTCGGTTCACTGCTCTGATGGCAGCAGCTGCCTGCTCCTGCCTGTCATCTTTCCCATGTCCCTGCTCCCTTTCCCTCGTTCCATGGCTGGGCATGCTCCCATCAAGAGACAGTGAAGGAGCAAAGATGGCCCTGAAAAAGATGGTAGTTGCAATGTTGTTCCTGTTCAGCTTAAAGCCTGTTCCCTGTTCACTCTTGGAAAAGAAGGAAAAAAGAAGTCAACTGTTGACTAGATGAGTCATCTTTATGGCCCATAAACAGTTTGGGCACTTCCATTTTATAAAATATTTTGTGTTGGCTACTCCTGGCACTTGGAACTCGGCTTTGAAAGCTTAAAAAGAACACAGAAAACACACCTACCTAAACATATAAGGACATATACCTAAAGCTTGTGACTGTCTTTCAGGATCACACCATAAAAATTAGGTCTTGGCTCTGCTCATGCCTGTAGGTGAATTTTCTGTTGTGAGGCAGTGTGGTTGAACTGGCAGCTTGCAAGTTAGATCTGTTGCCTTACACCATAGCCACATGAAGTCATGCTCTCTTTATTGCAAGCTGGATAAGCAGAGAAGCCAATCTTCTGCTTCCCTGCTTGGAGGTTTGCAGCTCCAGTGCATGGTCTGCATTCCCTGCACCCTCTCAAGTACCTATCCTGAATTCAGCAGTGCCAAAACTGGACTACACAGAATGAGAAAGTACAATCAGATAATACTGAACTATGTAAGCAGACTAAAGTTGAGTAACCGAAATGTTAAGCTGAGAAAGTACGGTACTGGGAACTAAATGCATCTGTATTGATAATAGCAATTAGTGAAGTTTGTCTACTATTACTAAGGAGATAATTGCTATAAAATCTAGTGATACATACAAATAGGTTACTGATGTGAGGAAGTGACCCTGGAAAGTGAGTTTAAGTTATTGGTTGGGAGCTTTCTATTGCTAATTATTATTTTCTTTCTTGGTATTAATATTCCTCCAGGATGATCTGATAAATCTAGTGGTGTTGTGATCATTTCTCTAAATGCCATCTTTGGATCATATGTGGTCCCAAGAGCCATGACACTCCAGTGTACTTTACGTAATTTATTTCCAAAGTGAGACGTGCTGACTCTCCATAATATTTCTTTCATTTCAACATCTGACTAACATTCAATTTGGGACATAAGTACTCCGATATATCATTTTTCCCTGAAGACACTGAAGATCAGAACTAAAGGGCACTGGCTGAGTTCATGAGTACCACGAGGCTCAGGGAACAGTGAGCTGGGGTGGGGGGCAATGCTAAGCCTGAGCTGCAAGGGGACTGGAGGGGTGCACAGGCATGTGGGGGTCTGCACCATCCATGGGTGCTGGGGCACAAAGGGTATGAGCAGACCTCTGGCAAGCCCCAGGCTGGGGTTACATTTGACTTTAAAAATCCAGTTTGCTCTTTTTGGTGAGAGCTGTGTGGTTTAGGACTTGAGTATGAGGGTGTCTGTTAAATCAGGAGCAAAGGAGCAGCAAGATCACTACAGACGAGTGTAAGTGTGCCAAATCCATAGTCACAATCATTTAAAGAAAATGTCAGAATGTTTTCCTGACTGCTTATCCAGTAAAGAAACCATGTGACTATATGAAGAGCTATAGGGAAATGCTGACCTGACAGATAAAATACACAACAGCACAAATCCTTGAAAGGTAAGGTACCACATGGTTTGTGCTCCATTTTTTACAATTTGTACTGCTTCAAACATGAACTGTATTCTTGTGACACTATGCAACACTTGGAACGAGACTAAAAGCATTACAGAAGTATTTCACTTCCCTTTAAACCCCTGCAGACCCACTGAAGTCACCAGGGTTATGCAGCTGCACCACTGTAAGCAGTGTTAAGCCCTTAGCACCTACAAAGACAGGTTAAATATGTGCTTTGTCTGAGTTTTCCAGAAGGAGAACCAACTTTTTTTTTCTAAAAGGCCATAATCAATACTTGTGAATTTATTTTTCACCTGTTTCTTCTCACTCTACGCCTATTAAAATAAATAAAAACTACCTTATCAAGATCCATTAAAATGGCTTCTGGGAACAATACATTTCATATTCGGTATAAGAATAGTGTACTCTACAGCATGCTGTTAGTTTTGTGACACATGCACTGAAAACTAAGTTTCAGGGGAACTAAATTTTTCATTGCTCTTCTAGATGGGCATGGGTGGCTGAAGAGTCAAGAATGCAGTCTCTTATCACTGAACTTGATCCCTGTTATCCCCAAATTTGATGCTGTTTCATAGGATCCTGTCCCTAATTCTAAGTTTTACTGCTAATATACCCAAAACACCTCCCCCCTTCACCCCTTGTTTTACCAGTTTAACTTTGACACGCCTCCCGCCATGACCCTCACCACCAATGTGATGCTGCAGAAAGGGAGTTTAAGTCACGCAACAGTAGAGTAGCTTAGATGACTGTTTTTCACCAACTCTTCAATCTTAATTGGAGTATCCATTTGATAATATAGATAGAGGACAACACAGGGTAGTTGATGTAATCAAATTACTGCAAAATGTAATTGAAAAGGTATATGCTCCAGTCAGACATAACATAAAAGAAACCACACTGTAAGTCCCTAGCTAACCTTTTCTAGTAGGACTCACCCTCTGAAGCAACACTGTTTCAGTCCTGAATTTCCTCTCCTGAACAACCAAACCATCTTGGGCTATCTCAACCTGGCAATTTCATTTGCTGACCCAGTCAACAAGTAGAAATAATACTTATAACTGAATCATGGGATGGGCTTCACAACTATCTGAACTATTTCTCACGTTTTCCAAACTCCCCAGTTTTCCCCAAACCAGTACAGTTTATCCATATCAATACAGCTCACCCAGAGAGAAACATGCCTTGAAGCTGTGGAGTTCAATATACGTAGTCTCAAGAGTTTTATTTGTAAAAAAAATCCAAACAAACCACCAATGAGCTGAACATTACCTTTTGCTTTATAGGGGGAATTGTCCTTATTCCCATTATATGGAATGAAAAACAGAAAGAAGAGAAAGCTAAACTGATCTTGAAGCTGATCAATATAAAGCAGAACTGCGAAATGAACTCACATCTTTTGAAGCCCAGTTTAGAGCCTGAACCACATCAAATGAGAAGAAAAATCCTTCAAGAAACCTGAAAAGCCACCTGCATGCTCCTTTCAATGAAGAAAAGCTGATCCCTTTGATTGCTGAAGCCAAACCAAACAGCAGACACAGAGATTTTACAAAGTCTCTTAGTGGTGAGCCATAGTTTACGCTATTTATCAGCTTTCCTGCAAAGCCTAAGTGTCTATTTCACAAAGACAAAACCAAAAGCAAACAATTCCAAGAACTTATCCAAACTCAGTTTACATAGTTCGCTGCATCCATTCCCTTCAGAGAAGTAAACCCTTCTTTATGGGCTGGATTTGAATATAATCATTATACCATTTTCCCAGCTCATCTAAAAATGCAACAAGTTACAGTGATCAAAAAGAGGTTTATAGGTGAGTCAGTTTAAAAAGCAGCACAATAAAGAAGCATTATAGTCTAAGAGCACATCACTTCTATAGAAGGACCCTGTCTTGTAAGTGACTGCCAAGTTATATTCACTCTTAGTTTGGGAGACAAGTGGGTGGGGGAGGAAAGACTCAGATCCAAGGGATACTGTATAGCATGAGAGCAATGCTAGCTTTAGTTTGCAATCCATTTTTTTCATAAGAACATGAATCAAAGAGATAAACTATGCCAATTTCTTCATAGCTGACTTGTTACAGGATATTGTTTGAGTCTTCACTAATGACTCCTTGAGGTTGGTTATTACTGTGATTAGGAGTTGGGAGGATAGATGTCTGAGACCTTTCAAAGCAAACATTTTGTTTAGAACTGTTACAGAAAATAAAGTCAGCATTACAGTAACTTTAACAACTCAACCAGGATAATGGCCTGTGCATGCAGACAGTGCTTTTGCTATTTTAAATGAGGGAGATAAACTCCACATAGGATGGGAAGCTGTTATAACCAGCTATTCAGTCTTGGGGATCAGAAAGCTGTCAGCTTGAGAAATATGAGTATCTATGGAAATGCTCTGGAAAAGGAAGGATGGTGAAGTTATTAGCAGGTGGCAAAAAAAAAAGCGCTTTAAAATTTGCTTTTGGTTTGTGGCATGGATAAATAAATTAAGGAATCTGAGATGCTCCAATACCCTTGGTATCCTACTGAGATAGATTTTGTTTTTCTTTTTATGCAAAAGTTGGCTGCATGCAATGCTATTCTGCTCTGACAGTTATCCCAAAAAGACCAGTGGCCATGTCCGTCACTGAGGTTGGCATGAAAAACTCTACTGGCTTCATTAAGAATGAAGCAAAGAGGTAGGTCTACACCATGTTCATTTGCAGCAATGGCAGAGAAAAAGCATTCCTTGAAGATAAAGACAGGTTTTGTGGGATCTGGTTCTCCCTCAGACTCATATCTGCTTTAGTCACAAAATCTTACATTTCTTCCTGCCATAAAACTGAGATTAAAATAACTCACTTCCTCAGAACGTATGTTGTGAGGGGAAATATTTTAAAATTAAGAATCCTTTTCTTTCATTATCAACTCTATAACTTATCAGATCTAGCTTCTATCATCAGCGTCTAGCACTTGCCAGTATGGCAGGATCACAGCCAACAGTGTTTGCCCAGACCCCTTCGGTACCTCCAAAGGCGCAAGGTATCTGACAAAGGTATCACCATGCCATGGTAAACCTTCACTGGAGGACTGTGAGTTAACCATGTATTTGAGAACAATTAGAGGGCTTCCTTAGTCAAAGTACTCAATTTCCATTTCAGAGCAGGTGAAATGGCAAAAAATACTGAGGAGAGAAATATCTTCTGTATCCAGAGCTTTTTAATGCACACTGATACTAACAGACCAACCTACATGCTTTAAGAGCTAAGCTCATGTCTACATCTTAAAAGAGCCTTGAAGAAAAGTTACAGACTAGACTAACAGGCAGACTCTATTTACTAAGAGAGCTACACAGAAAATGCATGTGTTTCCTCAAAATATGTTATCCTGGGGACAGGTCAGTGGTAGGATATACCATGTATCCTGGCAGATGATCACTGTTTTCTAGCTTCAAAGAAGGGAAAACCATGCAAGCAACCAACATCTCCCATCTGCACCGTACGATCACTGGGAAGGATTTAATGGAATCAGCTTGTCAAAATGATGAAGCTGAAAAAGCTTTTACAGAATATGTCCACGACAAAAACTTCAGTGTAACGTATATAGTGCAGAGTGGTTTTTGTCATAGCAAAAAGGAAGGAATATCATTAATTTAGATACTAAGTGTAAGGTTCTGCTGAAAATCTCCATGGGATAAATTGCAGAAATACAGCCTTGACCAGACAAATGGAGCCAGGCAAGTCCCAGTTCTTGTTAGAAGTTATCGAAAGTGCCATTGAGTTTTTTAAGTCTGTCATCTCTGGTAGATGATAAGAAAAGGGTTGGGTTGTTTTCTTCAGATCTACAAGCATCTGGCTACAGTCTTGCTGAGGCATATACATGATTGGAATCGAAAATGAGCTCTTTTAAAAGTGCTTCTTAAAGGGACCCTATTCATACGCAGTATTTTCTCCCCAAATCTTTTATGGGAAAAAAGCTCATTATGGTCACACAGACAAATGCTGTATAATCTTTCACCCTGTCCACTAGCAACGTGTTCAATCCAATTTACAGCACTTCCCGCTATTCTAGTTCTGGACTCCCCACACAGCTCTCCTAACTGCATACCCATCCTGACCCACTGCTCCCCACCCGCTGCTCTTTCAATTTCAGGCTTCCCTGGAGCACTGACTGCCATTCATGCCTAATAGCAAGGTGGAGCAACTTGATTATACAACTCTGAAAAGTGAAATTTCTGTGCCTTTTGTGCTGAAACACCGTAATTAAGACACATATTATTGTATGTTGGAACGCTCCGAGATAGGGATGAGAGTGGTCTTTGCTTCAGGAAATGACGTTTTGTACCTGTGACAATTTATATTCATCTAAAAACCAAAAGTTTCTGATTGAAGTTCCTTTAAACTCCTTCCCAGCTTGTTGACAGATCTGTCCCTGTTCTTCGCATCCACTTCCATGGCAGCACTAAGGGAAGCAGGGGCTGGCAATTAGAAGAGGGAAATTTTCAAGGAATCATTTCCTTGGCTAATTCATGTCCTCGTCTGCTTTTGGAAGGTTCGCCAGCAGACTGCAAAATTTTTTCAACACAGTCTATTTGTTTCATCTACCTTAGGCAATGCTGTTCACTAAGCACATACAGTCTGCTTCAAGTACTTGACATTTGGAGCAGGGGTGCATAGGTGGGATCAAGCAATGCAATAGACCACGTCACAGAACAGACGTACAGCATTGCTTTTGCCTCATGACTGGATTAATGTTAAATCCTTGGGCCCTCAAACCATGTACTCAAGCCTGTGCTTAACTTCAAACGTGTTAATGCAATGGGACTCAAGTATGTAATTAAAATTTAACCTTTACTTCAGGTTCCATTTAACAGAAATGGACTTATGCATGTGCTTAAATAGCTTGCTTTGTAGAGCTGAAGTAAGAATTGGGAAGAAAAGATGAAGACATCATTGGAATTTGGATTCATTCAGCATTAGAGGGGAGAGAAATATTATAAAAGACAGTGACTTCTTTCGGAAAACAGAAAGCATTTTTGATGCAATACTAGATTTACTGATACTCTATAGATTCCTGGTTAGGCATGCAGTTTGATTTTCTCTTAGTGTTTTTACCTAAGCTAGTCATATATGTATGTCCATTGTCATCTGCAGAAGGTCAGGCCAACTCCTGGGCTGATTCCTTTGACTGCACAAGGGAGGTGAGAAACATGTGCAAAGACATCCCTCGCAGCACTCACTACTTACAGGGTAAATACATACATGAGCTGATAGTTCACTACCTGAAAGCATATGAGCACGTGATTTTTAAAGTGGGACATTTGCTTTCACTAGAGTAAAGCCTGTCTGCTTGAATGTTTGCGCAAAGCAAACATATGAAGGGCGTGACTGCAGCCGGAGCAAACTCATTTGTAAAAGTAAGTGAATACTCACGGACTTTTTGTGTGTGTGTGCGTTAATGTCCACACAGTTGTTCTTTTATTAGGTATAAATGGCCTTTCGGGTTGACACTGAGAAATAGTGCATCAGTGCTCATCCCAAGGAAATATTCACATCTGCCAGCCTTCCTCATCTGTCAATACACCCGTGTACAGGGTAGGAGCAGGGGTGAACCAGAAGGACTGCACAGGACTGACAATAGAGCTTGCATCAAAGGTAGTATTCCTCTGCTTCTCTGAAATGCAGACATTTTACAAGCCTTTCTCCCTGAAGGAATTAGGATTAGACTTCAAAGCTGCAGAACAAAACAGAGTCATACAGGCACACAATTACTGGACTAAGTCCACGGACAATGATACCAAGGGGTTTAACATTCATGAGATCTTTTCAGACTATTGTAGTATCCTCTCTGTTCTCAGAGTCCTCTTCCTGGAGAAAACCTCCAACCCCTCTGGCAGTGGTCGCTGTATTAGCTGGTACGACAGCGTCACGTGTCCCCTGCCTCACCGGAGGTATCGTATTCCCACTAGAAAGACTGAGTATCCATCTTTCATGTTTCTTAATAAAGGAAAGGATTACAAGGTAGTCAGAGTATCAGGAACAACCCCACCTGTCCCTCTCTAACCCCAATTCTCTTCTCCCAAGCTACTCATTACACCAACTCTAAATTAATTTATCTTAGGTAAACAGCACAGAAATATTATAAACAGAATCTACTCCTCTTCAACTTGCTACACTTTTTTTTTTCTTTCACATTCTTCACAAACAGAAGTGGAAAAAAAAAATATGTACACAACAGCAAATGTTCTCTCACTATTTTTCTTTTTTCTGTTTTTTTTAAAACTGTTTTTATCTTATATAAACAGTGGTGATGGAATTATAAACACCATTATTCCACCTCCATGTTAATACTCTTATTATCTTGCATAAACAGAAGTGAACGAATATGTACATGACACCAATCAATCCTTTTTAAAAAAAAAAAGGAAAGCGAAGTTTTTATCTTTTATAAACAGCGGAGGAAGAACTTAATGAATTCAAAATGTAGTTTTCCTGTTTATATTATTATGATCCAAAAGTAGAAACCAAATGGATGTATATTCAACATCGCGCAAGCAGTCAGTTATGAAATAGTTTCTTTCTGCTGACTTCAAGAGTAAATGCAGTATTAGTGAAATCCACTGGTCCGGGTGATCTGAAAACTGGTGGCCTGAGTTTAACCACAGAGCAGGGGCTGCACTGCCTTCTCCTATGATACTTCTGCCAAAGTTCTTCAGTCCCTTCCTTGAAGGGCCACCCAAGATAAAACAGGAGAGCTCCACCTCTGTGGTGAACCATTAGTACACTTGGTCTTTCTGCTGAGACTGCCAGATATAGGGGGTTAATTAATACAGATGGAATTGTGTAATGTGGATTTTGTGTAATGGATACCTGCCACCAGAAACTGGGCTCAGACCCCTAAGTCATTTCACAGAGGCCACCCAACAGCTGTTCGACACTAATGACTTTGGGGTATGAGTGACCTAGGTCAGATATAAACGTGTAACTTCAAGCTGATAGGCTCCATATGTCAGTACTAATCCCCATAACCACCCACGCCTTCTGCTTTCTTTTCTGCGTGTGTGTTTGTTTCTGGCTGATCTTCTAAAGCCCATCTCTGAGCCTAAAAGATTTTTCCCTCTACTTCACAAGTCAGCCTTAACCAGGATGAAGTGCAGTTTCTATTTTTTTTTCCCTCTACCATACTTTCCTATGGTGGATCACCTCTTCCTTTGCTTTAGTCATGCAGAGTCTGCCTCTTTCTCATCCTGAATTAAGTCAGTCACGGCAATCGAGTTTCCCACAAAGGACAAGTAAAAGAGATTTTTTTTTTTTTTTTCAGGGCCTAGAAAAATTCAAAAAAGGGGCTGCCCTTCGGGTTGATGATGCTCTCCTCTGCTGTTGTCCTTTGCAAAAGCAACATGCATTTTGTTTCATCTAGTCTGGGTATAAATACAAGCTGTGGTCTCCTACATAGCTGGGTGCAACTGGCAGCCCCAGTGATCAGCCTTGCATTTCTCTTAAAAGCACCTATTCCGAGGTCCCAGCCTGAACAAAGCTGCCTCAAGTTTTAACTTGTATCCTGCAAGTAACCCCACAAAGTTGAGACCTTTGTATATGAAGAGATCACTTGAAAATTTAGGACCTAATTCCACTGTACAGATTTTAACAAGATGCATGGTCTGAAGCACCTGCTAAAGGGCAAAAACCTCTTCTATGAGTTAGTTATTCTGTGTGCTAAGGAAATCACAAAGGAAAACTCCTATACGAAAATTCAGAGGAATCGGGGCCAATCAGGGAATGCAGAGTCCTCCTGTTTAGGGACTAGAAAAGAGTGCTTTATTTGGCAGCAACCTGCTTTGTTGCATCTCAGACTGTGAAAAAATTTCCTTAAAATAGTAATTGCTCAGATAATTGGGATCCATTGGTCTTGAATATAGAAACAATATTGTCTCCCCTTGTTTCCCTCCTTTCTCCTCCTTGTATTCCATTTATTTTCTGTGTTTGTACATACTCTGAGCCCCAGTGAAGTGACCCTTCTGCTTGTTACCAAAGAGCCCTGAGATGCAAAGTCCTGGCCAGCAGAACCTACATCTGAATCCTCACTCTTCACAGGGATGTTCAAGTTTAAATTTCACAGCATAAGGCCCCTCTATCTAAAAAGGCTTCTTAAAGCACCAAATTAAACACACAAGGGAGAAGTAAGGCTTTTCAGAGGAGGGTAGCCAAAAATAGAAGGAAAAAAGCGTATTTCACCATTTGTTTTGAAAACACCAAAAATGATTAAAACATATTATAAATGAAACTAAACTAAAAAAAAAAATCTTACCATATGAACAAATTCCCTGCCAAGTTCCATTTTTAAATCAAAGCCATTTTAGGCTCATATGTTGAAAAAGAGAGTCTTAAACTAACAAACTTATGTAATGGATTTTAAAAAACTGCACAGACGTGCTTAACTGAAATTGCCAAATGTGTTCGGACTACATGAGGAGAGAGGAGGAGGACAGGGAAGGACGTACAAAGGTTTGGGATTCATCTGTGCAACTGCCCCCAAGTTGCGACTCCCTTTGAAGACGGTTCCAACTTTCAAGGAGCCAAGAAAGATGATTCACTCCAATCTCATTCCCCTCGCCCTCTTTCAGCAGACCTCAAAATTTGAGACAAATACAACTGGGTTTCCTTACCCAGTGTAAAAATGATGTACTTACATGTGGATAGAAAAGTGAAAGGAAAGGGAAGGAGGTGGATGAGTGAGAAGAGAGATACAAATATATACACGAAGACTCTCAAACAAGAAGCAACAAAGGTTAGGGAGCTTTGGGGTTGGCACAAAAATATACACTGTAAACTATGACAAAGAGATGAACTGAGCAGTAAGCAAAACGCCATTAAGTAGCATGAACAGAAAAATGTGAAAGACAATTAAATACTTGTAACCCAGCTTTTGGATAGTTCTTTTCCACCTAAGAAACATCAGGTTTTGCTTTAGCTAAGAGGCTATTGTTGCTCTCTAAGCAAGTATAAGAAAATAAAAATTATAAGAAAGGATTACTCAGCCAGCTGTGTTGCAACTGAAAAGGCAAAACTGGAGGTCTCAGCCTGTCCAGTCAAGGACTCCCTGCTCCTCTTCAAGCACTACATGTCTTCTGCCACTCTGAAAAGCATCCTGATACTCTAACCCCATGCAGCAACAGTCTCACAGCTTCCTACAACCTTCCTTCCATGAAGAATTGGGATATGCGACCTGCCTCACACCTGTCCCTTTGAAATTCTCCAAAGGCCAAGTGGAACACCTTCTGACCTACTCAGGTGCAACTGCTTCTCTCTTCATGCCAAATTTTGGGTGGCCAGGAAGGCCTGCTCACCCTCTTTTGGATTGCCCAAGTGAGCTTCCAAGTCCTCCTAAGAGTCAAGCTCGTTCCTCCATCTGACGTCTGCCAAGGTCAACAAGCAGGCCTCCTTCTTTCCCCTTCAAAGGTTCCTCAATCAAGTTTTGTTCCTTTAGGATTTTGCTGTTAGCAATAACAACAGCGTTACTTCTGCATCTGGTGATTGCATGGCCTTGCTTCCCTGGCATGTTTCCGTGTTCACTTCCCGGTGTTCAGACAAGACTGTGTCTGGATCCAGGTTTAAAGAGCCCTTCAAAGCCCATAGCTGGTGAGGTGGTTCAGGGGCAGCGCCCTGATTTAAGCCTCTCACTGTCCTAATCTGACAAGAATGCTGTGAAGACCAAAGGGTAAAGAGTTATCATTGCTTAGTATCATAATTATAGGAGGGCAAAGGGGGTTCTGTTGCTTTTTTAAAATTAAAAATGTGTTCAAGTTCAAGAATGCTTCTCTGTTAAATTTACACAGAAAAATAATCTCAGTTCATTACGATGAACAATGACTTAACAGGAAAGATAAATCACAGTCAGAAGGCAGGTCCCAGGACTGTGCAGTCAGTAGAAGATATAAAATCCCTCATGATATAAGAAAAGTTACAATAGGGCCACAATAAACTATCCACGTTTGGTGGTCTAAATCACTCCCTCTGTTAACTCCTGTACAAGCCAGACATCTGCAGATGTTTCTTCCAGTCACACTTCTGCAACCACAAGGCCTAAGAAACACACCATCAGGGATCCATGCTCTACCCCACCGCCTTCGGTGAAGCAGCCTGGGTCTAACGTAGGGAGATTTGCCCGTCTGGGACGAGGGAGTTCAGAAATCGCCTCAGGAATGTCTCATTACAATCGGATTTGCAGACTGTTTATACAGGCACACGCAGCGCTATTCTTTAGACTCCTTGTTTAGATGAAGGTCCCCGCATGTGAGGAGCCAAAGCTCTGGGTTCCAAGGAGCTGTCTCTCCCAATGGCTCCGAACCACCGCCCTGTGCCGTCAGGCGTGATGTTTTGCCACATGCAAAGGGCATGATGTTTTCAGTCTCATTTCCCCAAAAGCAAAGGTCGGATCAACAGTTTGTTGTAAGGCCCCAACTGTAAGTGGCCATCAACTCGGACTGAGGAAGGTCCAACTTGAGCTTAAGTATTGCTTTGTGCCCATAGCTTTAATCTAGGAATTACCAAGTGATATGCCATCATCATACCCAAAGGGAGAAGTAGTACCAGACCTACAAAAAACGAGTACTTGTGCTTGAGCCTGGCCACTGATCCCGACTGAAACTTTAAAATAGACTGAGAATCCCTAGGGAAAGCGGCAAAGAAACAAAATGCTCATGCTAAATCAACCCCTTCTCACAGCCTTCCCACAGCAGGAAACACATGCTACAGTAAGTCATTATTTACTTAAGTCATCTGTAACCTATAAACACTGTGCATCAGATCAAGCACCCATGGGACTTGTCCAATACCAAAAGAGGACTGGGACATTTAAGGTATACTATACAGCAATAATATCAGCAAGACAAGAGACTGAAATATGCCTTCATTTACATTTCCAGTTGTATAAAATCTTATATGTTGTGTAGCTAGAGGCAAAATTTGGTTCAAAAGGTCGTAGATGACTGATCCTAGAAGATCCTAAATTTCTTGGTTTCTACCAGCTTTCAAGGAAGCTGTGGGTGCTCAGCACCTTATCACAATGATACAGAAAGAGTCATGCATGTTCTGAGCTTGCAGATTTTAAATTTCAGTAAAAAACAGAATGAAATTGACACTTTTGTTTAATAAATGGAATAATAATAAAAAACCAAAAGTACAACTCCCTCAGCTTCAGTTCAACTTTTATGTATGTGTGGAAGTGTCTTCTATAGGTAGAAGAGCAGATGCGCGGGGAAAATAAGTAATTTCCAGCTGGAGCAATGTAGAAAGAAAAAATTGTAATTTGATCAAGACAGTGATATCTCTTGCATTCTCAAAGCAGTATTTGCTGCCAGATATGGGAAATCTGTGACTCAAATCTGTAAATGCTTCTGAAAACATGACGGTTTGCAATAGAATGCGCAAGCACTTTACTTGCAACCACCTCTTTAAACAGAAGCAGAAAAGGAAGCATGGTCTAGGGGTTAGTGAGGCTTTGCAGAATTATCACGAAATTCCACCAGCCCCACGGTGAATAGCTACTCCAGAGCAGTTAGCCTGCCACAGCTATCTGGCACCACTGGTCTGGCAGTTCAGTGATGAATGACAGTGGAAAAAAAAAGATCTTTTCAGCCCTCCACCAACAACCCACAAAACACTGGACTCCCCACATCCCTGCACCCTAGAGAAAACTGATTTTGCAAGACTTGCTTAGAACAGACTGCTAAGACACAAGAACACCTGAGCAGTATCCCCATTTTTTCATGGAGACTCACAGTGAACCCCAGGGCACGTAAGTTCACATGAACACTTCTAACCAGTTGGACGAGAACTTGGTTTTCCACAGGGCTAAAAAAGCATGAAAAAGTACAGTAGGAGACTGTTAAAATGCATCACCACACTACAGTGACACTGTGTTCTTTTAATGGGCCCATTCCTTTAGCAGATGTCTGAGCAGTGGGCTGCAGCCTACTACAGCTGAAACCCACAGAAAACGGACACATGCATTGTTCGGTTTTTGGAAAGTACTCTGTGGCTTTAGGATTGCGGTATAAATGTAAGCCGTACCTGATCCCAACTCCCAGAAATAATTAAGAGCCAGTGCCAACATTTATTCCGATTCTGATTTACAGTTCTTGTCAGTATAAATACAACTGTCCTTTTCTGCCACAGGGAAGAGTGAACTGCCTTACAAAAAAATGCAAACCAGTCTGATCTCTTACCCAGAAGGCTGCTGAGTAACTAATCCTTTAACCATGCCAGTTTGGGAATGAACAACAAAGGCAACAGGCATTTTGTTCTGGGAAGTATTGCATATTTGTACCCTAAATCGTCTTCAAACTTTAAAAATGCTGATGTCAGCTTCGCCTCTGATTTCAAGAAGTAAACATTAAATATGGGATTTCATTCTCTGCTTTGATACTCACTCTGTTGTATGATCTAGTCTCTTTCTGCCTCAGTTTCCCCCAGGGAATAAATTCATTTGTAAAATACACTCCTGTTTTTAAATGACAAGAAAAAGCCCTGGATCCCTATGACACAGTTCAAAGAGGGGAGAAGACTCTGAAATTCCATCAGCCCTAAGACAGTCAATATCTCAGCAAGATACTGAGAGCCTTAGCATAAAGGCTGTACCTCTAGTGAGCTTTCTAACAACTTGTGCTCATATTTCTGAGAACAAGGAATCCTTTGGAAAAGCAAAACCAGATCAATATAGAAAAGAAGGGCTCTAAAGGGAGTTTAAAGAAATTTTGCTTGCTGCAACTCCCCTGTTGACCATTGAAGCACAAACTTTAAATGTTTCCAGCCAGGCCTTTAAAAATACTTGTACGTTGTGGATCTCCTCAGAGCCCTTTGTCTTTTTAAAATCTAATAGCAAAGTAGATACACTGCATTAGGTACAGAACACCAGATCAGCATTCCCGCTGAGCAGATGGAGCACAGATGGAGGATGCACCTGACCTCAATGCTAGAGCACAAGGAATTGGTACAACTTAGAATCAGTCCTAGGCATTGGGATGTCAAATGTTGCTGTTGCCTCAGCTCTCTATCCACCACTGCTACAATGCTGCCTGAAATGCTCACAAAACAGACTTCGAAATGCTATGGTTCACAGTAAGGCTATAAAGCAAATCATAAGTGGTGATGATATTCTTGAAAATGTTTGGTAATAAACTGTCATGGTTTAGGGGATGCTTCAGAAGAAGCTTATATGTTTGCAGAGTTGGGATAGAGCAGTTAGCTTGGGCAGGTAACTTTGTTTACCACACCAGTGCAAGTTATCTGCACTCATGAGTCAAAATTCTTGGGTTTTCTTCTCACCTGAAGTGAATCTCTCCCCATTGAGCCCCAGTGCCGTAGCAGAAATTGTACAGCCAGAGAAACCTGGGCTTCCCAGACACCATGCCCCCCAGATTCTGGGCTCATTCTCTTCACCTTTTTAGGTACTTGTACAGTCCACACCAAGCACTTCTCCATTTTTGCCACAATTATCTTTAAAGTACCCTTTATAAATCACAGAGATGTACATACAGGTGGGAAATGGTGGCACAGAAAAACTAAGGCTGAGGTCTGAAATGGTATTTTGATTCTCATTTTCTAATAAATCAAACCAACTTTATCATCCACTTCATCTGCTAAGAACAGTGGAAGCTCAATTACCTGAATATCATTCAAAAACACTAATAAGTATTCGGTCAGTCAAAGGTTCAGAGAATGTAGGCATTTTTCATTGGAACAAACAAGCTATAAAGGACACAACCCAATCTGAGATAAATGGAAATTATTCTGTATCCTAAGCCAAAAATAAAAAAATTATTGAACTTAAAGCTTTAAGTGATGCTTGGACTCAGAATTGGGTATTCTAAAGTGCAGGCACAGGCCTTAGTGTCATTTCCACTACCACTTTCTTGTTTTCTTCTTTTTGTATTAAATACCATATGATGGAACATATCATGAAACTGAGTATCATCTGGGTGCATACAACTAGGATGACTTGAGATTTTTCCAATAGAACATATGGCCATTGGAAGATGTCGATTTATCAAAAGTGAAACACTGAAAATACAACTATTTCTATGAAATTTTGTTTAGGAAAAAAACTGAATGATCTGCTACAATCAAGTCAATATTGCATCTCAATATTGCACCTTCCAGAGGGTTTTTTATTCAGATAGAATTGCACAATAGAAATTAAAAGTAGAAGTCAGAACAAATCTAGTAAGTTTTTAATGGACTATCAATTAATTTTTGGAGCAAACCCAGGGGCACTTATGCCAGAAAAGGAAAAAACCACACACACCAACTCTACCCCCCCACCCAACCCACAGCATCCTACAGCTCTCTGAAAACCTGAAAACTAATTCTCTCTGTTCACATCTAGTTCTGTGCACATCCTAAAAGAAATAAAAATCAGTTCAGCTTTGTTATGCAAATGAGAGTGGTATACATGGAGATAAGTCTGCATTTCCTAAATGCCACCAAGATGCAGTGTTTCAGGACCATCTGGGGAGTGGCAAGAAGCGGAAAAAACAGGGAAGAAAACGTGAGGCTTAGTGAGCTGTGTATACAGGATCTCCTGCCTAAATCCTACACATACAGACTTAAGCAGTATCACTGGAGTCTACTGGAGTCCTAGGGCTACAATAGTTTCTGCAGTAGCATCAGTGCATCTGTGGGCTGGGACACCAAGGTCCCTTGCAGAAGGGAATAAATGGGCTGAGGTTAGGTAGTCCCTCTTGACTTTTTGCCTGACATTGCAAGACTGGATCTGCAAAAAAGCCTCGCCTGGACTACACAATCAAAGGATGAGAATGTCCCTCCTGATACTGATTTCAGCACGGTCCAGGCTCCTAAGTGCTGCTGCAGATCAGGGCCTGATGGGTCTGTGTTTCACAAAGCACCACTACTGAGCCCACGCCTATTTATGTAGAGTTAGCACAAGGATCAAGGTAATTATTTCGAAACATGGAAGCATGGCAGATACCATACAGAAATATAACCTGAGGTTAAACTCCCCTAACTAACCCTCAAATCTCCTTCCTGATAATATGCTAAGCCTCCAGCCCTACATTTGTCTAAGCAGTATGGCTCTTGAAGAAGAAACATTACATTTTGCTCTGACTCCATGGGGGGAGGAACCATCATTCCCACAGCAATCAGAAAATGAAAGACATACGAGGACATAGTTCAGGCATGAGAAAACCTTACCCTAATTGCTGATTACTAAAGTACCGTAATGTGCTAGAGAAGAAAGGATTCCTGAGAACATCAGGACAGGACATTAGCAGATTAATATTAATCTCTAGAGTTCCAGATTCATTTCCTGTCCATGTTAATGTCCTCCTGATTACTGCAGAAAACAATCGCACAAAAAACTTCAATTACAAACAGGAGAAGAGACTTAAAATATTAACATTTTTGGAGCTTTCAACCAAATATGTGTAATTAAATGAAAAGCTAGGCTCACACAATGTTAAAGTTGAGATTTTAATCGTGCGAAGGTCATGGACTTTAGCATCAAAGTTCATCAGCGCATTTAATTATACTGGGCCAAATTCTGCTCTCAGTTACACTGGCATAAATGTAGATCATCTTTATTTTATTAAGTAGAACTGTTTTGGTGTCATGCTACATTGGTGTGTATGAACACTAGAACTTCCTCACAATGTATGCAATACACAAGCTATACAATACAAAACACTACATGTGTACTAAAAAGCACATTGTAGACATGGGACAAAGCATAGTTGAATTTAATTACATAGTCCATGCAGAAGTTCAGTGCAAAAAAAAAAAAAAAGAAAAAGAAAAAAGCACTGCCTTTTCAATTGCACGAGACTTTATCATTTATCAAATTATTTCACATTGTCCAGGACAGCGTGATGAAAAATTGTATCCCATGCCTGCAAGACAGCAGAAGTACATTCATTGTACTGTTGCACAAGTAATATCTGAATCTTCACACTGAGTTAACATCATTGCACAACTAAGGACCTATATTCAAAAGATGGCCTCATTTTGTCTATCTAAACTTGCACTGTGTAGTCAGACTTACATATGCACTCTGTCAACTATCCACCACAACCACAAGGGACTGAGCCGTTGTTTTCCTGCAGAGAACAATGTACTGAACCCCCAAAAGCTTTTGAACTTATAAACAGTCTTGTTTGTGAGCTAAGTGTAGCAAACAAGGGTGCTTGCCGGCACAAAATTGCATACGAACAAACCTCGCTTGAAACCCATCTAAAAATCCAGTATAAAATGTCCTCATTCTCTTTTAAAAGACAACATAATTTAAAACAGGAGAAAACAGAATAATAATGTACTTTATTGGAATAAGTAGGTCATCAAAAAATAAATGCGCCTACGTTTATTGGAACGTCTAGTCCTCATAAATGGCTTAATGGATTTTTTTCAAACTTACTGAAACATTATTCACCTCTGAGCTTAGAACAAGCTGGAGAAATTTCAGCCAAAAAGGTAATTGTTTCAGAAAGTTATAAACCACCAAAGATAGGGGGTTTGCAATAAAAGTGCTGTCTCAACCATAACTACAATAAATACAGCTAATGAATAAATGCGGTCTGGAAAGAACAAATAAAATTTGAAAAGTCTGATGTGGCCTGCACGAAATGCAGGAAGGTAATTGAGTGAGTAAATGTCAAATGAAGGATTATCCTGCCTTCTGAAGAATTCATCTCAGCACAAGATTCAGTGAAGGACCTTAGGACTCAAAAGCAGGATATAGCTACACTTTGAAACAAAGGAAAACCTCTCCTTCTTTATTAACAGCAGTTGTATCCAAAGCCTGCAAGTAACAATGATGCATCAAAGATCCCATTTTACTACAATTCCCTGCACTGGTAATCGCTAGCTGAAACGCTGACGAGACCCTACCTTTTTTCTCTTCCACAACTTCCCATGCTCAAACAGTGCCAATCTACACACTCCAACATCCAGATGCCGTCTTTCCAGTGGCAACTCTTTGTGAGGTAACCCTACAAATTAACTCCTATATTAGTCAACTTGGGAAATATTTATGCATCTGCAGTATCATTATCTGTACACATCACGTCTTTGTGCTCTAGAACTGTACAGACAACAAAACATACATTTGATAACACGGCAAATGGAAAGACAAGGAAGGTTATAATTACTTGGCTTGGGTACAAGAGAACACAGTTTTTGGAGGGTATACTTTTGCTGTAAGATGCTCAGAAAAACTTCTGGATAATAAAGACTGCCCAGCCATCCCCACTAGACTCAGACAGGCACTGCTTTCAAATAACATTATTGTCTTATGACACAGTCACAAGTCCCTGTTTATATGCATGCAGATGCAGGCTCAAAAACCCTTTACAAAAGGGTAGAATTATTTTAAATTGGATTCAAATTCCCACTATAAATAACCAGAAGGCACGTGTTCTCTAGGTCCACTAAAGATAGATACCACTAAAATTTTCCTCTAACAAGCCTTCTTGAAAAATATAGTGCAGAAATCTTGGAAGAAAAGCTCATCTTATATAACTTTGCTTCAAGATATGTAGACAGAAAATCACAAGAAAAGCTTCCAAACGAGCACTGATTCCAGCCTTGAAATCCAGCCACATCCATACTTCAGCATGACCTTTTTGGTTCAGCTGTGGAATGTGGTACTTCAATTAAAATGTCGTTCTCCACATCCTAAGATGTCGTTTGAGGAGGATTTGGCAATTGACAGGCATGTTTATTCCTCAGCTGCCTGGATGTTATAAACTTTTCCACCAAAATAAACTAACAAAATCAAACAAATTCCCAATTGTGACAAAGTATAACAAGTTGTTTCACTTGTAAAACTGTAATTGAAAAGGAATCAGAAATCCGTTTCACAGCTGATATTTATGCTTTCCACATAGTGAAGTCAAGAGACTATTTGAATGAGGAAAAGATGGGAAGATCCCATCACTGGAGTCCTAGTATCATCTCAATCTTAACAACAAAGGTGTTATTAAGGACGCTGGACCATCATTTCTTTATACAAGTTCTGCTTAACTTCATACATTGCAAAAAAGAAAAGAAAGTAACAAAATAATCCACAATCGCCTTAATGAGTGTTGCAATTGCAAACAGTGCCACAGTTATTTAAACACTAAACCAATAAAGCTTTAGTTCAACTAAGGCCATCCTCAAATCCTACATCTAAGCAGCCTTTTGCAGGTGTTTTACTAGTTAAAATCCCACAAATTTCTCCTCCTGTAATTCATTCTGCCATACACTTTGTACAGAATACTGAAAAACTTCTGTTGGGACTTGCCAGAGAACTGGACTGTGTCAAACAAAGTCCAGGAAGAAATGTAGTGTTGTGTTGTCATTGCACTTTTTCAATTAAAAGGTTCCCAAAACCTTTTGCTGAATTGCCATTAATCTGACTCAAAGCACACTGAACTTGCTTGGAATTTCTGTATCAACTCCAATGGATTTTTATGTGGTCCTAGAAAATATCATTAATTAAAAAAGATATTTATTAAATCATATTATGTTATTTCAACTTTTATCTGTTTCTTATAGCGTGTTTCCTAAAGCACTTCCAAAACACTTCCCAAGTTACAAAAATTCCCATATTCTCACAAAATGTCAAGTGTGTTGAATTCCTCCTGTGTAACTGCAAGTAGTTCTATTGCTATTTGGCACAGCTGCTTTGCTAGAAAATCTCTGCACTTTTTGCTTGATTCACTAGAGTAAGGGTATCTATGGCTTTGCAATTTGTAGATTCAGGTTTGTCTCAAGTTTTTCTTTAGATGTTTTATGACTCAAAAACCCCAAAGAATGAGACCTGTAACTAGGAGCGACTTTTCCATTTAATTTGGTTTAAAAATCTGTGTTTGAAATTTTAGAATAACAACACCCCATAGAAAAACTTTATCACACACAGGGGTAAAGCTCTTACTTAAATGAATTATTGCAAAGAAAGGGCTGGATATTTTGCAAGTATAACTTAGCATGTTTCCACTAAGATCTAAATAATCATACTGATTTTACAACTTCTAAAAATGTGGCCAGACATTCTTTTGGCTACTTGATATGCTATTTCAACAGCTTGTTATTTTATCATTTCCTTCTTGCTGGATACTTACAGCCATCTTTTCTCTATCAGTGTCACTAAATGTACCATTTCGAAGCATACAATAGTCAAAACATAACACAAAGGAGAGCTTTTCTCTCTGCCTGGACTGGTGATGTAGGTATCTTCTGAGAGGCTGTTTATCAAGCCAAGCTATGCTTACTGTTGAATGCCTAAAGTTCATATTGCAGTTGATTCATCTGCTCAGTATTTCAGTGTGAACGTGAAGCCCACCAACCCTGCCATCCTCTCATCCCTGCTCAGCAAACATAGCACAATGACATTTGTGGTGTTGTGGCTTTCCATGCAATGCTTATTCTACAAGCTTTCTCTATCCTTTACAAAGTCAGTTGAAATTTCCTATTTTTCTACTTCCCTCCTATCTACGCCCTCTTCTCAATACTTGTGTACTTCTTGATACTTTGAAAGAAGCAGACTAGGGCCGTATCACCCCCTCACACACTTCACAGAGGAGAAGCCTAGAGGGTACTCACAACTCGTCTGGTGGGCGAGCTGGCAAGTCTTGGAGGTGGCAATAAAGATCTTTAGAGAAATTGTTATAATCGAACATAACAGCAGGCAGCGACCAGAATTTTAAAAGGCATCCAGTGCCAAAGGAACGACCCTAACCTGCCAACATGCTCCTGAAAATACCTTCAGGCAATCAGTGACATCTTTAAACACCTAAACGCTTTTGATAATCCGGCATCCAACAATTAGATCCCTCCATTGCAGAGTCTCTGTAAATGGGAAAAGTAACAAGAGCATGCACGTGTAGCCAAATGTAACATATTAAACACTGCTGTAAGGCTGACATTCACCTCTCATCCTGAATATTGAGGTACAATCCAGAGAGGCTACACTGTCTATCATGCAGCAATCCACTATCTGGTTCTAGGTATCTGATCTGCATGCTACAGAAATAACTGCAATCTATTCTGTTTCTGTATGAAGCGAGGGTGTCTGTGAAGCTCCAGACATTATTTGCCCCAGGCAAAATTTGCATTCACTTCAAGGGTTCAGAGGGTATTGTTCATTTACTTTATTAAAGCATTTGTTCCAGTTTCAAAATATAGCAAATCTGAGAATTATGAAACATGCCTAGTCAGTCAGATGTCTGGGTATTACCAACAAATAGGATGTTAGGCCATTTTGAAGCCCTGTTTTATGGGGAAAAAAAAAATTACTGTTCAGAAAATCATTTCATTTAGCAAATAATGTTTACAACTCAAAGGATCTAAATAGGTTCTCCACTTCAAAAATAAAAGGCAAAGCCTAAAAACAGTGATTAGGTCAGACAAGCAAATGGTTAAAAACAGGGAGCTAAATACTAGCTATTCCTGAAGCATTATGAGAGTGAAGTAAATGTTCGGGAGAGCTTTCTCCTCTGAACTTCTTTATTTATTTGACTAGAATCAGGTAAAACAGTAATTAGCCCTTGCTCATCTCAAAAGTCCTGGGTACAGGGAGGCCACTGGCATTTCATGACTCCCAAGAGGGATGACTGTCTGTTGAAGAGCAATGTCAGCCTCCTCCTGTTCCCCGGTTCCCGCTGGCACCCCGAGGCAAGCATCTGGGAGTGTGCGCTGCCCCTCTCCGAAGCAGGTGCAAAGAATGGTAGTCAGTGTGTTCGCTCCCCATGAGCCTGCTGCAGGCAGACAGAAAAGCCTGGAAATCCCTCCTTCTCTTCCCTCTCCTCCCAGGGGAGAATGAGAATTTAGCCAAGTGCACTTAAGACCAAAATTGTTGCAGAAAGGAGACACATACACTTGTTAAAATCCGTCTGTAACATTCTCTCCCATCCTCCCCTTACTGTGGACCGATCTGGATTTCTAAAGAGTGTAATTATGTCTTGCACAATGATTATGAGCTTTGGGAGCTCTCAGAGAAAATTTCCTCACTGCACATGTGGCCATTGGCTGACATACAAAACACATATCACTCCATTTTTTTTAATTTTTTTTTTTTTTAATTTTTTTTTTAACTCTGCATTTTGCTGGGAGAGAGGCCAAAGAGAAAGGACAGACAGCCAAACCCAGGACCAGGTTCTGCACTATGCTGGTGCATCCTGAAGGCTGAAGGGAAGAGCCATAAGAATGACCTTTGTTTGCTAACGTTCCCATTCCTCTGCCTGCCTTCCTACTGCCCTAATCTATCTGTACATCACCAACACAGCCTTTACCAAGAATGTATTGATACATTCTTGATTTGCACCTCTTATTTTATGTTTTCCCTTGAAAGACACACGAAATAGATTTTGCCTTCCCTAAAGGAGATGCTCAGAATTCACTGTAGGCCCATGCAGTGACGTCAAGGTTTACAATTGTCATCAAGCTATCTGGCAGCTTTAAAAAAAACCCCACTGACTGGTAAAATGCTAACAGCAAAAATTACTATAATACACTATCCTCCTTTCTAAATGGATCACTGATTGGCTGGATATCAACTTTGTCAATGGGAGATGCTTTTGTATTGAGTACAATTAATGTTTTTATTAAAAAAATCTTTCCTGAATGAGACAACACATTGTCCACTCATGTGAAAATAGCACCACTATATGTCACAAATGATACAGCCAGTTGAGAATAAAAGAAATTATTTCACCCGCATGCTGTGAAAATTTCAAGGCACCTGCACTCTGTAAAAGGAAGGTATGTAAGAATAGTGTCAGTCAGCTTGTATGCCTGAGGGTAATGGACATCATCCTTTTTCCCATCCCAGTCACCATCTTTTCCATTTCCAAAGGGCCTCCAAAGATGAAAATGAACTTGACAATCATTCTGCAAGGCAAACTGATCCTGATTCTTCCAGTCACTTTGTAATTCACTGCAGATGGTGAGAGTGAGATGTTTACTGGCTGGCAGGTAATGAGCCTCGTTGTAGATAATAGTGATGGACGGGCAATCTTGCCTGCCGACAAGGAGGCAACTCAACATGGGCACATGGCATTCATCCATGACTTCATGTAAAAGGATAGCTGTGACAGTGTACACACGTTATAAACTACCCTCCTCTGTTAATGTCAGCATGCAGCTATACTTAAGCTTTTCCAGTTCACATTTAAGTAGCATAGAATTGATCCTGAATGTCCATGAAAGTAGAACAGCCTGATTTGTGACCTAATGTTTACTCTTCTATAAGAAGAAACTTGATCTGTTTAAGCATCTAGATATTCCCTCTTCCCAGGTAACGCTATTCATCACAGCTGTCAGTGCTTCTTTAAAAGAGAAATGACCCTCAGGCATAGTATAAAACTCTGTGGAAGAACCATGTACACCTTTGCCAAAAGAAGAAATAGCTCCTTTTTTTCACTGAGCTTGTATACATGTTGTGAAAGGCCTACACACACTGAATTATAAGTCAGTATTTCCATTTCCATCCCCACCCCCATATAAAGGAACTCGTATTAAGAGAGCTACACACTGTCCTGATTTTTTTTATCTCAGACATAAGGGTAGTGGATTTGGACAAGCTCAGCCATTTGATAAGATATACTTAAGCAGCTGGTTCTCAGGGAAAAATCAGAGTAATTCAGAAATGCAACAGAAGATAACAGAAAAGCCCTAACTCCATTTCTCCTCTTCTCTTAACTTTATGAAGAAAAACCAAAAAATCATACACTCAACCAAATACCACCAATGTCTTTTGTTTCACCAGAATATATTCCTCTTGAACAAAGGGGGTAGGGCTAAAATTCATAAAATATGCATTTTAAAAATGTATTTGTTCATAGGTATATATGTAAATATATACACATTTAAACATGGATATTGTTATTCCATAGATAGACAATACTTGGTCTTAGTTTTGCTATTCTGAATGAAATATCCTTTTCCTCCTTCCCTGGTAAAATCTGATCATTTGTACTGTACCCAGGCTTCAAGACTTGATAAACGATCCCAGTGCTATGAAAGTTTCATCCAAAACCTGTCTGTTCATAGATTCGCTCCAGATATTCTTTCTACTTTAAAGACTCATGTGATCATCGCTTTGATCCCTTGTCCCTCAGCTCTATTAGGGGCACCATTTCTTCAGGGCTTGCAGCTTATAAAAAGACCACCATATTTTGATATGCCTTTGATGTTGTCTTCCAAAGTATCTTTGATTTTTAAGTTCTGTTCAACTTTTTCACCATTAACCTTGACTTCACTTAGGAATTAACAGATCTATAGTTTTATTGGAAGGCTAATTTAGAAATTCTGCTATCTCTGGCACTACGTTGCCTCTCTTAGCTGGAAAGGTAGGTGAAACAGTACAAAAAACTGACCAGTGTTTGCAAAAAAATGAAACTATAGATAAGCTAATACCTTTCTTGACTTTTGAGTTGTGCTTATTGCACAACTCTTACTGAATCATTAAGCTGCCAGCAAATGAAGTGGTTTCGCAGAACGATAATGAGCCACACACAGACCTTCCACAAGGCCACTGGTGACTGAGAGCTGTTACTAATGGACGACTCCTCAGCAGGACTGTGGTCTCAGACCTGTGCTTGAAGACTAAGTCTTCCCAACATCCAACACTTGCGTTCCCCCTTCTTTTGATACTTAGCAAAGAGGCTGAAGCTGAGAAGGCTGAAGGAACTATATTGTATGAAGTAAACAAAACCTAGACAGTAAAACACTCAAGAGGAGAAGCTTGCACTGTCTTTCAAGTCTCTTCAGTAACTACTTTCAATTTTTAGCTTATGATATTTGAGATTTATTCCCTCTCCTCAGGCACCACTACATGCAACTGAAGATCCATCTTCACTGGTATAGAGAGACAGATGAAGGCTAAAACCAGGTCAGCCATACACGTGCACACACACCCCACAGGACTTATTTATACACCCTAACTATGTTCAGGTGACATTCAGATACATTTCAGGTTCTTGGGGAAAAAAAAAGCTCCATCTATGGAAGCTGTATCTCACTGTGCCTTTCCTTTGTTTAAAACTATCCTCCTTTTCCCCCACAACACTGTTTATTTCCTGTTCTTTAGCAGAACAACTTAAAAGACCTTATCCCCTCTCCTCACTTAAATTAAACCGCTACTAACGGAGATGAACACACTTAGTCCTTGCAGCAAGTGGCATGTGCATTCTCTTCCTTTTCAGTATTTGCACAGGGTCATCACTGCAGCCTGTTGCCTTTGCTGAGGCACCGCCAGCACAGTTTAAGGGTTCCTTCCCAAGAGCACTCACAATGCTACCACAATTATCATTCTGGGCTAACACTCTAACACCTAACCCTTAGGACACTTGGAGCTTCTGATAAGACATCGTGATGAGAGAATCCAAATGCAGCTCATCAGATACGTGCCCTTTCCAGTGATCCTTCCTATCGCTCATCACACTCGCTATCTAAAACATCTTTGGTGGAGAAGCACAGGCTGGGTGCTACATGACCTGTTCACAGCACTTCTCGCCCTCCACCGCTGAAGCGCACAGTCTAGCGTCGTAGCTCCAGAGTCCCACCTGGGGCTCTCTGTGTAGCCTCATGGCCAGGCACGGTTCCTACTGTATCACGCCTTTCCCAGAATCTTAGCCCTGCTGGAAAGCATTCAGCATCGAGAGGACCCGTCTTTATGCTGATAACACTAAAATATAAAATAATGCCAACAGCTGGTGCTACAAATGGCTTTTAAAAACGATGTTCATTCACTAAAATTCCTCTTGCTACTTTTGACATGAAACACGCAGTCTCTAATTATTCTGATCAAGACGGTGAAATACAAAAACAAACTTTAATTGTGTTTAACAGATATTTAATCAGGACTCACTGAACTACAGATTAAAGCTGAAATTCATAAACCATAATTACCCAATTGTCGCAAGCTTTTTGGTCCACATTCTGCTTCCGTCTGGGCGTCTGGCACTTTGCCCCGAATTTCTTTTAGTGTCTTCTCAGTTTCATTGCTGTTCGTGTTTTCCAGCAGAGATTTAGCACAGATTATAAAATATCTGTTCTTGGCAACTTTATTAGTTGTTTTTTTCTTACAAAGATTATATCCCACCTATTCTCATCCTGGGGCTGAATGAACAGGCATATGCCGTGGGTTGTTTCTTGCCACAAGCACCCTTTCCTCCTGTCAGGGTCCATGTTATTCACCTATCCTACCCAGGTTCTGGTTCCCTGACCACCGCTGTGCTACCAGAGCATCATCCAGATATTGCTTTCAGTATGCCATCTGACATACCTACCATGAATTATTTCTTCCTTTCTCCAGAGATAGAAGCGGGTGCAATATCGTTTTCTGTTTTGGTAGGGGCTTTTTTATGTGCTTGATGCCCTGTATTTATATTTAAGAAGACATAATGAAAGAAATGCACTTCTCATGGGAAGCAGAGAGTGGCGATGTATACGCTAACCACCAGTTCCTCAGGGAATTTACTGCACGGGCTCAGACTGCCTCCTGAGAAAATTACAGATTGTCCTTTAGCACAGAGAGACTGATTGTGCCAGAGAAGCATGGCTGTTGACAGCCATGTATGGAGGTTCCAGGGACCTCCATACACTGTGTGCAGGTTATGTGGGTATTCTGAAGGCAAGGATTTGATTTAACATCTATGGGAAAGTGGTATTGACATCCAGTATTTTTAGAGTGATCAGTGCTCCCAAGTGCACATAACCTCTGCTAGGCAGAGTTTTCTAAGTCCCGAAGTTTTCGTGCCTAGCTACACTATACTGTACTCCAGCAGAAAAGGCATTAACCTCAAAGGTGAAAGCACTGTCCATTAGGATGAGATAGATAATAAAGGAGAGGTTAGAAAACAGTACTCCAAAAAGCTTTGTGAGACCTTATCTTTTGCTCCACAAAACTGCCTAAACTACAGATCAAGTGCCTTTGATACAACTTGCCTTTTTATTTTCACTGTGGACTTCCAGGATTTGGGGAGGAGGAAGTGGATGAAGTGTTGTTCAAAAATTGCAGAGAACTGACAGCCAGAAGGTAAAACTAGGAATATATAGAAGCTCTGGTTTGCTGCCATTGTACAGCATTAGAGGCAGGTCCTGCACAAGGACAATGCTGAACTTGCTGGGAACGGATGGGATTTTAGTTACATCTTGCTTATCTATGTAAGTGATCTTTCCACAAAAGTGCTCACATTGCTTGGAAGATTCAAGACTCTTCAAACTCCTGATAGAAGACGATTCCTTGAAAAAATATCCTTCAAAGTCTCCACTGTGGAATCTCCCTCACCAAGAATCTCTCCCAGGACTTTGCAAGGGAAGGTTATGATGTGGCCTTTCAGACACAAAAAAAGCAGCTTACCAAACTGCAGGTCAAGCTGGTGAACAGCAAAGGCACTTCACCCCACCAGAACAGTGAAGTAGGTTCCCAGGCTGGCACCAACCCACACAGCCAGCCTGCTCAGTTGTGGGGAAACATAGAACTCCTGCCAGCCTTAACCCCTCTTGAATGTGGGGTACGAGACAGGGTGGGGGGAGATATGGAAAAGACAACACCGTGGAAGCATGTGATCTCAGCTTTCTGTTGAAGATACAAAAAAGAGTGAGCTTGATTAAAAAATGGGATGGCCTTCCATGTGTACCTGCTACTGCTTTTTCTCTTAAGAGCTGGAGTGTTCTTGAAAAACTCCAAGTCTGGGTGAAGATACATGGAACCATATACTGAAGTTCTGCCAGAGGTATTTGTTCTTCATGGTCATTCATAAAGTTCAAACAATTTCCTTTATTATCCTGACAAGAAGTACGAGAATACAAGCTAAACCTTTACCTATTTCCTTGGACCTGTTCTTGGCTAACATGCAAGACATACGTGCATTTTTTCTGCATTTTTCAGATGTTTTTCATCATCAAAAATAGTATTTCACACATTTATTTCTATCACGGTCGTTTTGCCCTATCTTCCCTTCCACTTCTTTTGAGGAGCCAGGCAGTTCTATTCCCACTGAATCAGTCACATACCTTCCTCATCAGCTCCTTTAGAGCAAGTCTTAAATAAGCAGCAGTGTACCACCTTAGCAGTCACTGCTGCATGCATATCAAACTGCTTTTTTGTTTGTTTGCTTTTGAAACCTTCTCTGAAGCTTTCATGACTTGACTGACTTGAAGGTCTCTGCAAGAACTGCTATCTCACATTTCACAGCAGTCAAATACCTGACTGGGAAGACAGAGAGACAAGGAGAAATACGCTATTTCTTCTGTTTCCCTGTTTCTTTTGCTACGTAAGACAGATTTGATTCTTTTTGTCAGCCACACAGCCTGAAGTCCAGTCACAGTTAGGTCTTTGCATCCTAGGCAGAAGTCTGACAAGAACACACGCTATGGGATGGTGGATGGCTTGCCATACAAGGCAAGTCTGGTTTTTTATAAACAAATTATTTTCCAGTTTGGCACAATTGTTTGTCCAAGGGTTTCAAGCTCCATATTTAAACAGTGATAAAGAAATTGCTATCCAGTGTTAGTGTCATTCTTCATTCAGACTGTTCCTCTGAAAACCGCCTACAGCCTTTGAGATGCAAAATGTATTGTTTTAATGTAGTCAAGGTCCCTGCTTGCTACATTGCTAAATCTATTTAGCAGATTCTTCTTGGTATAATCTGTCCCCAGACCTGAGGAAGCTCAGTGATTTTAAGTGTTTTAAGCTAATGATAATTGTTAGTGCTGAGAACAGATGTACCTGGCTGTGGTGTGATCTGTTCTATTAGGCTGTTAGGAACTGTATATTCATATTGACTTAGCATTTTATGTCTATTTTCAAGGTGTGATGGCTGCACAGGGTGTAGTCTGTTTTTTTCCCCTGACAGATGATGTATCATCCTATCTGTGTTTTTTGATACATGGTGACTACACACAGAGAGAGATGGAGAACATCTGCATGTTTGTTCTCATGCCTTCCCAAGATTTTGTATGTCTATTCTTGCTGTCCACTGGCAAGATTATGGGAAGCAGAGATGTATACCTGTATTCATACCAGACCATAACCCAGGAAATGGTTGCAGAGATGAGATGTGCATGCAGAGAGTTTGACAACTATGCTAGGAATTGTAGAAGTTTACGTTCCCTGGTGCGAAGGCATTGTGCATGAGTCAATATCCTATAATTCGTGGCTGCACTGATAACATGCTAAGTAGAAGTTGTTTTACTATTCTTCTCTATCTGTAACATAACAGAGTGTAAAACTCTTCAGTCGTATCAATAAATGGTGCTTCACTTCCCTTCAGCACAACGAAGTGAAGTTTCTGCTGAGAATTATTTTCCTTATCATATCACAGGCTTGGTCTTGCCATTCACAAACATCTGCTATTGCCACTCTCTGGGGACAACATGCTATTTGGGCTGTGCTGTAGAGCAAGTCTTGTATCTTAAGGCCTCACTTCAGTCCTCCAACACATAAGCAAATCCTTCCTACTTACATGGACTATACCACTGACATCCTGCCAGTAGGAGTTAGAGAATTAAGCTCTTGCAGAACAAATGCAACCTTAACTGGTCCACATTATTGCAGTACAACAGGAGACATGCCTACTGAAAATGAGCACAGCCTCCTTAAACAAATCTCATGCACGCAACCTCTTCCCTGTGAGAATTCAAAAAGCAGACTCAAAAGAAAAACCACATGGGGCTCTAGCAGAGACACCATCTCCACCCTGACTAGATGAAGGAAACATACAAAGGGAAGATCCAACAAAGTTAAAATCCAAGATCATTTAAACAGCTATAACCATGGACAAGCTGGGAGATACACAAACACAAGACAAGACACTACATCTCAGCAGAGACATGTAAATTACTATCCTGATCTGGAAAGATTAACTGAAGGTGTCACAGTGCAGCTCTGGGCCAGCACACCACCAGTTCAAGTTCTGGATCCTACTTTGAGCATGGAACTCGGTTCTTGTGCTACAGTGCAGCGCAGTGACGTGCTGCAAGGCCAGAAACGAGGTTAAAAGGTTAAATTCAGGAGCCTCTTTTTCTCTGATAGTTTGGCCAACTTGACTAAAGCAGAGTCCAACCAAATGACAGGCACTATAAGCTTAATTCTATAGCTTCAGGTCTCTTAATCAAAGAATGACACCAGTATCATAAATTTAATTTTCACTTCAATACAAAGAAAATACAACTCAGATGTAACTGATACACATTCTCTCCATTCCCTGAACCATGTTCTGGGCACTTTGTCTCTTTGGAAATGGAAATGCATTCTTATGAAAACACTACAGGTTAAATACCTAGGACATTGCTTCATAAAGCAGATAATTTTGCTATGAAAAGAAAGAATATATGAAGATAAATTCTAATCTATTTCTGACCTTTGAGGCTCTGACTATACATGAATTTCTCATTTTTTCTCCTGTTACCCCATTTCCTTCCTAAGTCCATCTACCACAGAAGTCAATTTGTCTTCCATAGCTCCTCAGAACGTGTGCTATAAACATCCTTAGCTTTTCCCAAATCCTTCTTTACCCTGTCAGAATTTTATACAGATGCATAGGGAAAAAGACCTGGTATCTGACATTTAATATGAATCTCAAAGAGAACACACACAAAGTGCATTAAAATTTTCTCCCTGGTACTCAGAAGGGAGTGAAGGCTGCTTGCCCACTGCTAGGAGACTGGTCTGTATCTGAAGCGGGGATCTCTGTTTCTGCAGCTGGTACAGCCATTTCTCTCTTATACTTTACATTCCAGTTAATAAGGTTCATTTTTTAGCCTGGGAAGAAACCATCTTCGTTGGAAATCATGTTGGTGAAATCAGGTATTCCTCAATAAAAAAACAATTTAAGTGGCAGTAATCTGGGAAATTACACATTGGGACATGATATTGTACCAGCTATGCTTGGCTCGCATTTTTAAGGTATGTTTCTCAGCTATGATGTTGAGAAATTTCTATGGCTTTGGTTTAAATGCAAATTGCTGTTGACAGAATTTAAACTAAAGTTCATAATGCAAAATATAATATGAGAAGCTCTAAAAATGCTTCCTTACCTTACATCACTCTAGTGATCCTACTCATCTCCCATTTGTTATTGCTATGTATACTTGTTATCTGTATGTACTAGACTGTGGATCTTTGCAAGAGGCAGCCTGGACTCAGCTAATGGTGCTTTTTAAACTTCAAGTAATAATAGTGACAAGAAGCATCATCTGGAAACTTCAAAATTTGTGACCATAACCTCTCAGATTAGGCAAGGAGAAGAGCAGATTCAAAAATGATTCAGGTAGTTATACAGATATTGAGAATATATGAGAACCCCCCCCTAGTTTCCAACAGAAATCAGCCACTTGCGTCATTCTGGCATTGATGATTGCTGGGCTACTTGCTGTTCTCTCTGACATATATATCATGAGCCGCTGTGCAGGACAGGGTGTAAGGAAGGGGCACAGAGCCGATGGCCACCAGTAGCAGTACGACTCCGTGAGAGCACAGACACCGCTGCATTCCTTCACACAGCCACGGAAGCAGTGGTCTTTGGCCGACACCGCTCTCCTCCATCCCTGCCGCTGCCTGTGCCCTGCGGTACCTCCTGCCGCACAGGCTTTTGGGTGGGACAGCAGCTAAGGGGACATATGGGGGCAGTGGGAGAGGAGCAGGCAAGGAGGTGAGAGGGCTGCCAAATGACAAGAGATCTCATGGCAAAATCGAAAGACACAGAGCCTAGACAGGCAGAGGACTGAGACCCTTCTCACCCCAACAAGCACAGCCCCCAGGGGAGGAGTGACGAGCATGAGGCACAATAAGGGCGACAGAAGAGACACAAGACAGACAGATGTTTTCTACCCCAAAGTCTCTAACATGAAAAAGGGCAAATACTTCTTACAGTTTCTTTAAACGTCATCAGACATGAGTTCTCACCAGCAGGCAATGAGGCCAGAACTGCTCTCATGCTCACAGGGGCAAGTAGCAAAGTTAGCATCGCAGCCACCTGAACCAGGACCTGGTCATGAACAACAAACAAGCACTGCATGGCACGTAAGGTGTACCATGGCTTGCAAGATACCCAAATGTCTGCCTTTTTCCCCTTTGGAAAGTACTTGTGCCAACTACCACACCAATGGCAACTCATGGCCCAGAACTAAAAACTGAACCGGACTGACACCAGGGAAGGCTGCAGGGGTCCGAGGAAGATGGTGATACACTCGCAGTGTAGGATGGGGAGGGTGATGCTATTCTGTTAAGCAAACAGTAATCATTTCTGTAACCAGAAAGGAGATGGAAAGATGGTAAAAACCTGTTTTGACATGACGCAGAGAGGAGAGCATTCATTAATTTCTAGTAACAGTCTTTATTCTTGTAGCAATCCTTATAAACTGACCAGAGGTATCACTTGTAATTTGCTTGTCAACCCTACACTTCTGAAGAAACTTCTCATGACGGAGGGCAAAAATCCATAATTACTAAAAACAACCCCAGGCTCTGCCTTCAGGTTTTGGTCTGAATCCAGTACCCGCAACAGAAATCTTTCAACAGAAGGCAGCAAGGACTTCTCAGGGAATAGCTACAGGATCAGGCCACACATTCCCAGTAAAAACTGTCCTTTTTTCCACCATCCTCCCAATCTCATTATTCCCTAAAGATACAAAGAAAATACAAGATTGTTGGGATTTCTATAAGAAGATTTGGCAGGTTTTTCATATTTGTTTAGACTGTAAGATATAATTTGAATTTGGGGCTTGCCTCTCTCTCTCTCTCACTAAGAAGAATGAGTTATTTGTTCTCTGAATAAGTATTTGTTATTAGTGGATCAGACATGGATAAGGTATATTATTACAACCATGTTTGTTAGGTATGATTTACATTGTTTGCTGCATATCATCTTAGGCTGTCTTTAATTTTGTTATACTTTAGGGGTTTTTTGTTTGGTTTTATGCATTTAGTCACAGTTGGTTGTGTTTTGAACTTTGAAAAAAATTAATACAAAGGAAATTAAAAAAAGAAAAAGAAAATATTTTCAAAATGATGTGGAAATCAAATCTATCCCTCAGTAATTTGATTTGTAGGAAATGGAGAGCAAAGCATTACAAAGCATTACAAACAGAATGCCTTGAAGTGCATCATAATTACTTACATGTGCAAATACATTGTCTAGGTTTAGGCATTCAGTTAATAATAGTCATAATAATTCTATGCCCTTACACAGGGTCTTTCATCCAAGCCTCTCCAGGTTTGCGTAAGCAATCATTAACTAATGCTTGAGTACCAGTGAGTACTCTGCTCCTTGTAAGGATGGAGAAATAGGAGCAAAAACTCTCCAAGGTCAAGGACAAATTATGATTTGTGTCATAGGTAGGAGAGAACTGCAGATGATGGTTTCCTAACCACAGGCGGAGCAGAGATGCAGAAGTTTGTAGTTGAGCCTACATTTCTACAATTTAATGGCTCTGTAAGAATGAAAGAGTGCAACAAATGTGCATCTTAGACCTTCTGTTCCACATAGTTTAAAGCCTGAAAATTGATATAAATCAGATCCATGGTTAATCTTTGGTGGAACTCTGGTATACACAAAAATATACCAATGTGTTGCATCAAAGCACAAAGAATGACAAATTTGCCTTGTTTGGAAGTCTTTAGCAGTGCGAATGGCTCTCATCTGAGGCTCCACAAATGGTTTCCAGACCATGCACCCTTTGTGGAAATCTGGTCTGAATGTTGAAGGAATCTGGAAAAAGGTACCCTACAAAGTTCTGTTGTTGTGGCTCATAGATTCTGTTGCTACTCATAGACTAAAAATGCCAATTTCATGCTCATAGATTATTCTCACATTGATCTCTCAATTGTCTGAAACTCATAACAAAACTCTGAGCATACTATATCACCCAAAAGCTTTTCCACAATTCCTGCCAGGGAAGAAATGCTGGATTTTATACTCTTCTACTGTTTACTTCCATGCCACTTTCTACCTGCACACCTGCACTGCTCCCTCTCCCAAGCCAAGAGAGGAACCCACGCTTTCTGCAGTCCAGGCCCTTTGCTCCCTGCTACCCAAAACTCCATTGTCAATTTACTAGAATATATGTTTTCATGCTTCACTAGACGACCAAAACCCAAGACCGCCAAATTATTTTTGCTGTTTCATTTAGCCATGCAATAATGTTAATGCTTTAAACTACTACCTGCTGAAATAGCAATAAGCACTGCACTGCAGTTACTGACCCACGCAGCTATACAACTGCCTGTTCGAAGGATCTGACATTAACACATGCCATTTTCATTTAGCCTACATTTCTGTGCCCCATGTAGCTGCGACAAGAAAGCATTTCCCTATACATTTCCATTACCTGTTATGCTCTACACTAATAAAAACACTGGATATTATTTGTCTGGCTGACTGACAAAGCCAGGCATCAAAGCATCATTCCAGTGTCACATACTTCAACGCACTAATCTTTCAGAACTTGTAAAGCAATCTCTTACAGTGCTTTGTGGGCTGTGAGATCACCCTGACAAACTGTGATAATGTTGGCAATCTCCGAATGGGTGTTCATTTGCAATCTTACTACAGAGGAATTGCTATGTTTCCAAATTTGAGGGCTTGACATAATCTGTCTCCACAAAGCTATCAGGGTCTGTCATAAGGCTGTCTGTGACCCAGGGATTTTATGGGGTTAATATCTATGCCCAGTGCAACTTCATCATAAGCAGTGGCATTACCTAGAGTATGACTTTCTCTATCTATTTGCTTTCTTTCTCTATTTAAAATAGCCCTTATTTGTTTGGGTTTTTTTGAAGTGCAAACAGCACCTAGTAAGAACATCTGAGTCAGGTTGGGGAGATTGCTCCTCCAAATCATGACCAGTTTCTTACAGTTCATGCCAAACCCTCATCACACTTAGTGACTGAGAAACAATGCAAGTGTCAGGTCAAGCTATAAAGCTATTGCCATCATCTCTTCCCTTCCGTATGCTCCCAGTACTGGCAGTCTCTGGGCTGCAGTCCACAGGATATCCACAATTATGGCCCAGATTGAGGGAGGGGTAGAAAAACGATGGTACTCTGCCAAGTGTGTCAGAACCTGAACTTGATCCATTTTAAAATTGAAGCTGGGGACTGTGGGACAGCACCACATTCTCTGTAATCCATCTAAAGAAAGGAAAATAACTTATCAACTCCAAAAAAAAAAAAATGTCAGAGTTAGTGCAGACCTAACATAAATATTTTATATTTGCCTCTGAATCTTATCTCTAACTAAAGAATTATGCTGTCTTGACGTAGAAGGAAGATTTTTAAAATGCCATAAGACTGTTAAGCACCTCAAGAAAAAGTGAGACAGAGAGAGAGAGTCAGGCTTCATCATATTTATGAGGACCACAAAACTGCTAGCGAAGTAATTTAATTTTGAAATTACTTAGGAGTCCTTTAGAAAAGCCGGGAACACAAGATGGAAATAGAAAACTAAAAAAAGTGCATCCACTGTTTCAAAATAAGTTCCCTGCACAACACCCTTTCCTTGCTACCAAATTTACCAGCTCGGCAGTTCCTCGCAGTTAAGAAAAGATCCTCCACAAATGCTCTCAGGGTGTGAGTGAGCTGCTGAGACCTGGCCACAGTCAAATCAAAAACCTGGTGCCAGGGCACCGGTGCTCCACGTCAGCGCAGTACTGGAGCATAAGCTTAACTTCAAGCACTGGCTTCGATATTCTGATGAACTAATGCTGAGATGTTTTGCTACGTTTAGTACGTTTTTACAAAAGAAGTTCTCTTCCTTGGATTATTCCATCTAATCAAACCAAAAATTGTTAAAGATGCACTGTACTTTGTTTTATTCCCATTTAAGCTATTTTCTGCATTTCATTCTCTATGGAAAATGAAACTTATTGTCACTATCCGATCTCAGGCATAAGCACCTCGCTGCTGGAAAATGTTTGAATTCAAATAAATTCCAAACTTGTATTTTGGCCTGAAATTACAGCAAACTTGCTCCTGCTTTTGTTGTCAGTAAAATGCCTGCTGCTTTTACCAGGAGCAGCAATTATTCCTCATGTCTCTTTAATCCTTCAGAAAAGTGTGTGCAGCCTTGGAAGCTCAAGGTAAAGGTTTTAACATGTGTATTATCTTCCTGAAGTCAGCAGATCACGTGGATATAAAAAAAAGGCTGTATGAAAAGATAGCACAAGGATCCGTGGGCTTCAAAATGTTAAACAGCTTCACCAATACAACCACTGCAGATGGGACAGTCCTGAACACAACAATGAACATGGTATGTGCTTTTCCTTCCTAAAACTCCCTTCTTGAGGGCTAATGTTTTTATTTTATGTTATGCTGAGAATTGGTGAGTAGACTTGTATACTAGTTATTATTTGACTCTTTTCTACATAAATCTGTTTCTTAAGAAGAAGAAGTCGAAGGAAAGAGCCCTACCTCTCAGCTAGGGTCACTTCAGAAGCTTTTTGCCAACCACAGCTGAATTACAATAATGTTTCTCCTTTTTCACTTATATTTTTTAGTCTTTTTAATACTGACAATAAGTCACAATACACCCCAAATTTTCAGAAGAATAAAGTAAACAAACTATCACTGGTAGATCACTATTTACAGAGGGAAAGAATACAGAAACATTTTAGATTTACCATAAACAAGGGGTTTCATACCATGACAGCAACTTTTAATGTAATTCATTTGTTTCATAAATTACATCCTTGGGGATATCCCATAAAATTAATTAGGTCAGAGAGAGAAGGAAAACAAATCAAAAACTCCTCAAAAGTCCAGCAAACAATAGGCTTTAAACACAGCAGTATCAACAATCTCACTGTAAAGTTCTTCCCTTCTCTTCCTCTATTCTTCTTTCCAGGAGACCAAGATTGTCAGATTGAGAATCATCTTGGCCCACCAAGATCAAGGAAATCATATAGGTTCAAGCACACAACATTTCTGAAATTGAAAACTTTGCAAGCTCTGTCTTTCCAAACTACAAACTCTCTGGAAGAATTCTGAAATATAATTTAGTAAAGACGTTCATTGTGTTAATGTGGCTTTGAAGCACAAAGCTACAATTGCAAAATCTGGGCATGATACATTCATCACACAAAACAAAAATCAAAAGGGAGGAGGGCAGAAGGAAACAATAAGAATTTTAGACAAATTTTAATACTAGTCAAACCCATCCTCAAATCAAAGCTCGGAAGCTTTGCCTGTTCATTAGCGTCTCTAGAGTTTAGGCAAAGAGGAATTTGCCCATGTACTTTTCCTGTGCCACTCTTGCTTCATTTCATGTAAGAAGCAAGACTTAGCTTTTTTCACCATTCTCAACACAGCTCGCTGAATTGGAAGTGTTGATACACATGTATAAAATCCAACACATTTTCTGGTCCCATTCAGAACACAGATCAAATTTTGCTCTTCCTCATGCCCGTGCCACCTTCCAGTGTAGACTTGAGTACTAACAGCAGAATAGAAAGACAACAAAATGCAAGGGAGTAACTGAGTTGATGATGCGTGATCATTAATGACATTAACAGACTGCAATAACGGATAACTCCACAATACAAATTTCATCTGGATCATGTGAGGGCATGAGATCACATTTCTGCCAGCCCTTATATGTGTTAATGTTAGCAGTGGGGAACAAAAGGTAACAGATAAGGCACAGAGCTTGCTGGTAAAAGTCAACACATCAAAATATCTTTTAAAAACGGCATCAGTAGAATGAATTTATAATGGATCCGTGCTTTGCGTTTTGAGGTGACAGAGTTCTCGATCTGGTAGAAAGTTCCCAAAGCTCGATTTACTACACTGTCAAAATACAGCCTGAGGGGACAATCTGACTTACAGCATCTTTATGACTGGTGATGAAAGAACCTCGCTTGGCTTTTAGATCCCAAGTTTGGCTCAAGATAGTGCAGTAGAGAACAGAACATCTTTTCTTTTATGCTGGGAGTTCACAGTGTTCCTCTTCAGCACAGAATTAGGTTTTACTGTATAGAATTCTCACACACAGCTTGCTGATGGGTTAGAATTCACACCTTCAGATTTTGGGGATATACTTCACACCTTTCATTGTTACTGCTACAGAAGATATAGATTACAGTGTCCTCGTGTCATTGTAGTATCTCTAACGGAAATCTTTAGAAAATTTGGGAAAAAATTGTGTCTTTTACCAGGCCACAGCATGTCTTATTCAGCCTTGGAAAGGCTTCAGAGCGCAGTAACCACACTAATTGGACATTACATGGACAGCCAAGTATAGCTCAGTTACTGTGCAGCTTTACTGTTCCTTGTCATGTTGTTTCAAAACACATTTCATGTTTTAACCAGTCATATATACATATGAAAGCATTGCGCAACACTGGACAATGCTACAGATCCACAGGAAATAATTGTTTCACAAACATGAAGCAATCTGCACAAATACAAATAGTGCGGCCCAAATCTGTTCTAAATTACGCTTATGCCAATCCATGGAAGTCAACTAGTACCACTAACAGAACAGAACAGATAAGAGCATGTAAAAATATAAAATATGGCTCTACTGTACAGCTATCCACTGCCAAAGCCTACCAGCCTGCCATCACTTACATTCTCCTACTTTCCCACCATGGCTTTACAGCAAATAAGAAAAATAAGAGTATCTGGGATTTCCAGTTCTCTCATGCACTCCGGGACACATGTCCAAGAACATATGGACTTAAATGTGTCAGCATCCTACATCACTCTTATTTCAAGAATGTTTTTAATTTTTGTGGGTGGAGTCCAAAATTTTAATGTCATATTAGCACACAGTGACTGCTTCTGTAATGCACATCACAGGGAGCGTATGTGTAGTAGTCTAAGGATAGCATTTTAGCTTGATTTCAAGTGATTTTCTGATTTGTAATACTTTCAAAAGATGAAGTATAGATGCTACTAGCAGGGTATTTCACAACTTTTGTCTTGATAGTTTCATCCATCCACCTCAATTCTGACTTCCAGGATATTATGCTACTGCAGATCTGGACTCTCCACACAGAGCTGTTTCAACAAATCCCATTTTGCTCTATAATGCACAGTGTGTGGCTTCAGGATTGCTATTTTCAATGCTGAACCAAGTTATACGAATGAGGTATGCTACTGTAGTCAAAAGTAAGACTAAGATCAGAAAATTCTTTGTCCTGCTAACCTTACCTAAATTTCAGCCCAAATCTCAAATGAATTAGACTCTTTACCAAACTCACAGGTACAGACAGATACTGTGGGTATCAGTCATGCAACCACTCCAGCTGCATACAGTGAGAAATGTATTGCCAAGGGCTTTTCAGCTGTAAATCAACAGGTGGTTTGGCACCAACATTTCTACCTGTTTGTGGTTTCCACCTTTGGTTTCAAGACAGAAAATGAGATGATACCTTTTAATGCTGCATCTCAAGCAGGCTGTACGGAGAGCAAAGTTTCATTCCAACCAAATATCTCTCTCTCTTGCAAAGTTGAGGAAAACTGCCAACCACTGCTGCTTTTGCCATCAAGACACGATGTAGATGTTAGGAAAATGTGAAGGGAGACAAGAAAAAGGAAAAGAAAAATGTAAGTTTTACATAAACAACAAACTGTATATAATGACTACATCTGAGGACAACAAAATAAAAAGTACGGGCTTTAGTGTAAGAAAACAAATGAACACAACCTTGGAACAGCTTAATCTAAGAGTTTTTTTGAGTTTATTTGATACAGAAAATTTTTGTTTAAATTTAGTTCCAAGAGATACAATACTTTGAAAACATCAGATAAACTTAAAGGGACAACATTAAAGAAACAAACCTATCATAGCATCAGTATGAACTACATCATTACTTCAACAAACACCGTGCAAAGCAGCAGAAGCACTTACAACATATGTTCTTGCCTGCAAATAGCCCAGGGTGCAAGAGGTGGGTTTTGTTTTTTGGTTTTTAAAGCCTGCTGCATGGGCCTATCTCTGCCTTTGTTGAAGGTAGTGTTAACACGCATCGAATGCAGTGGGAACCAAATGTGGATAACTGCATACTTTGAAAAATCACACCCAATATGTTCAACTGATGCCATCATTCTCTGAGAACAAGTGTAGGCTATGGAATACGACAAATAATAGAGAGTAGTAGTCTAAAGTAAGCTTTTCAGAACCAAGGAAGCATATTTTAATATTTTTTCATAGATAATCAGGAATGTGCATCTTCAAAATAGTAGTCAAGGGTATGTAAAGACTGTCTAAAGATCCTTACTGTGACAGAAGTCTCAATGCCTTTCCATAAAATAAGAGTTCTTCAAAGCAACCCTCAGCAACCACTAAGAGAACAGCCAGCGAAATTACGCTTTTTGGATTAAAGTGAGAAAATGAAAGTCAGTGCCTCTTAACTGACGTAAATGTAATGAGAATGAATTCAATACATCTGCGACAAATCAAAATCGGTCCACATTCACCAGTGCACAGAAAAGCGGAATCCTAATGATCAGCAAGAAACTTTGTTTTGCCCCAATAACTGTAAAACCATTTCAGGAAGTAGTATGTACTAATTTACCTACAGAAGGAGAGAACCTCATGATTAGATTGTATTAAATCATCTATACTAATAAAGACTGAGCTGAAGAGAAAATGGAACTACCTTATCTTGAAGATGTAATCACGTGGTGGGAAAGGGACCCCAAAATGTCCTATTCCTGAGCTAGAATAAAAACAAACAAAACCAAGTGGGTCTTTTTTCCCCATGAGAAGGTATTTCCACAAAAATTCACCTCTCAGATAACCAAAATGGAAATTTTCCATCAACTAGCTAGAAAAAGGAGGAAAATAAGAGTACAGAGCCTTCCAGAACCAGCAGTTGGGTAATATTTGTTTTGATTTTTCTTGGGTAAAACAGTTATTCCCAAGGAAAATTTTTATTTCAAGAAAAAGAGTTTCCACTGAAAAATCATTCGAATGGAAAATGCCTGGCCATGGCTACAAAGAACAGGACCGCTGGCCTCAGTCAGGGGAAGGGACTGTCAAGGTCAGTGCAGTACGTCTGCCACTGTCCTCTTGCACAATCATCGGCAAAGCGCTTCCATTCTCCGTGATCCTATTTCTCCTCCAGCCTTTCTGCCTACATAGACCATCCACGCTTCAGGGCAGGAACTGCCTCTCACTGTTTGTTGTATGCGGCCGGCTGTAACACGTGTGTTTAATGACTTTCAGCACTGCACTAACAACGTCTTTCCCTCCTACAGCAGTTAGTTCCCAACACCGAGACGAAGAGAAAAACGCAACCTATGGTTGCAACACACTGCTAATAAAACACTATTGTATATCATGGGATGGGGGGGGGGGATGCCTTTTCGTTGTAGAACTAATCAGAGTTTATACACACAAAATCAGAGAACTCTATAGTCCAGTCTTGTGATCTGTGTTGCAAGCTGCCAGAAATAAGGCAGGAAAGAAGGCGGGTGGGGGAGGCGCATCTCCTGTGTTCATAATGAAAGGAGAGAGATGACTGGACTAAGAGATGATGAGGTTACAAGGCAACAGCAGTGCCATGGGTTGTTTGGGCGTAAAGCCAGATGTCTTGTATTTCCTTTGATTGTTTCTAAATAATTAATGGTATTAATTTAATCATGTGACCCACCCCCCTTTTAGTATTTGGCTCTGTGTACTAACACTAAATATAAAGGAGAAAACCGGGACTGTCTATAGCATACTGAATATTGATGCTGTGTGTTTGGATTGCAACAACAGCTGATACCCATATCCATAAGGCTGTATATCTACAGCACTTGCACAGTGTTCGCACAAAGTAGATCGAGTAGTAGCCTTCATACTCCATCCATAAACCAGCTCAACTATGGCATATGGACACTGCATGTTTGAAGTAGTAAAATAGAGGGTACATCTCTCTCTCCGCCCACACTCAGACAAACCTGCCACTACTATTTCACGTAACATTTTCTGGCAAGCTCCCAGTTTTCAGTCATGCTGGTCCGCGTGAAAGAAACACTCAGAGGAGACTCTGCTTGTCTTGTTGCTCGAACAAACAAAATAAGCACGCATCTTGAGCTAATGGTCCAAAGCTTAATGAAGATCATAGAAAAGAGGCTACCCGTGATGTGAGCGTTCCCTTCTGACATCCACGTAAGTCACCACTGTTGGCGAAAGGAAATGGATTATAAGGATAGTAAGGAACCCTGAGCTCTGGTCTAGACAAACCTTTGCTTGGTACAGTACCAGTCAGCACACAAAGAAAACAGCAACCACCAGAAGTAAAAATTTCACTTCTCCACAATTTTCTACACCAGGGTACTGGCAGCAACAGCAGGAGGACTGGTGTTTCTGCACCTCTCTTCCGGAGGTTCCAAGTCTCACAGGCACCAATTAATCTCATGGCAATATTCTGAGCATCAGGGTTGAGTATTAGGACTGCTGAAATGTAGCAGGAGGAATCCTGAACAAATGAAGACTAACAAAGGCAGCTCCCTACTCTCTACATGCATATGTACTCAGTAAAAATGCTCGCCCATCCTCCTGCATACTACAGGGTACCCTCAGCTCCCCTAGTCAAGTCTCCAGTCCCATCCATCTTATCTACCCTTTTTTCCCCACCACATTTCCACTTATCTTGAATCCTGTGGCACCTACTATCAGATAGTATTAAATGGGGTGGCTGTGAAGTAATGGAAGGGACAAAGAAATCTGACAGCTTGGAGCAGACCCTTGCTTTGTCCAGCAATGCCCCAGACTTTCGGAGCTAAGGGTGAAGTGATATGAGGCCTTCACAGATGTCAAAAGAAATTTCCAAAAATGTGCACAAAGCTAACCTCATCAAAGAGGACCTGTGGGGAGTCAGATAGGGCTTGGTCAAGTCTCATTTCTTATATTTTATCCATGGCTCCCTATTCAGTTGTCATTCTGCAGCTAGACTATTGGATCAAGATCAGCATTACTGCTTTCTACAGTCACAATTCTTCAGTCAAGGGAAGTGAATGCTGAAGAGTTCTCCACTAGAAAGCCTGGTCCTAATCTTCCAGAACTTTGCCGTCAAGGCCTAGCAATCCTACAGGCATCTTTCTCCACCACTAACTCACCAAACCAGTTGGGTTCATAGGAAGAAGTTGGTTTCATTACAGAAAGATCACATGGGATGCACAGTTGAGCCTTTCAACTGGGACTAGGGCAGAACCAAAACCAGCATCAGTCCTGCACGCTGCAGAGAGCATCACCAGGAGGGAGCACCACGACTGCCAGATCGCAGGCTGAGGCACTGCAGAGCGAGTGGCAGAGCGCTCTGGGTTTCAGAGCTCAGGCTATGGGGTTCTTCTGCAAAAAAAGGAGCAGAATGAATACCACACTGACTGTCCTGGGAAGAAAGCATCTCACCCTGTCCTCTAAGTGCTTCTCTAACACGGTTATAAGGTTGAATAACATCATGGGTTTATTTATCATGGACATATGTAAATGGAGAAAACACTAAATAATATCAATTAAAACAAGAAGAGGAAGAATAGCATACAGACAAACTTAAAGTGACTCCTTCAGTTCCTACCAGCTACCTACAAAGAGTGGCAACACCTACACAAGCAAGCAGCACATCAGGAATACCTGATGCCAGAGTACCCCGCCTTGGAAGTCGTTCACAGAAAATGGGTACTGTGATTTTGAACTGGAAGGAGAGGAAACTGCTTCAAGATAGGAATGATCACACAGAAATTACTAAATTGTTTGTAAGGTAGAAACACTGGAAATAGACAACAATACAGCTGAACAGCATTTCAGTTGCAACACTTTACCAACAGCCTCTGTACTTATCTGCTTGTTTTTCAGGATTTTGGGGGGTGGTGGTAGAGTGAGAAGATGACATTTCTCCTGTGGCGACAAGGATCTCTGAAAGTGTCTACATGTCAGACTTTGCTGAGAATGTATCTTTTGTTCCTTCTTCTGCTTTATCTCCTTTTAATGATAGCTTTGCAGTGAATCCCATTCGTGAGTTGCTCAAATAAATGCAAATTTTATCGTGTAAGCAATACCCTCCAAAATACTACTACAACTGAAAATAAAAACGTTAAAAGCTAAAAGGCACTGAGTCTTCCCCAGTGCCCTCATCTCCCCAGTGCAGTGGACTGCTTGCTATTATTATATATGGAGTACTAGGCAGGGTATTTGGTATTATAAATATGTACTGCATTGAAATATATAGCCCAAGTCCCCAGGGCCCAACATTCTAATTAGAACTACAGTTGTGCAAATAACTGATTTATTTGGCTAGCTGACCAAACTGAGAACACAGAAAAGAAAAAAAAAACCACAATAAAAACCACCTAGGTGTTTAACAAAATGGGCTAGTTTTTTTGTTTGTGTTTGATACATTTCAATTAAAATTGACTTTGTTTCAAAATAAAAACAGAAACCTTGTTTGGAAATATTAAACCAAAATGTTCCAGCTTTCCAAACCATTTCTTTTAAATTTTGCTCAGTTTATTTTTTTGCATAGTTTTGGCTAACCCATATCTGAGGCAAGCAGTTTTCAGCAAACATTTAACTCAACAGTTTCACCCAGATCTAAATCTAAGGGCTGAACTGTGAGTCAACTGGCTCTCGACTTAATGAAAGAGCAGGGAGACAGGGGATCTGCATTCTTTTCTTGGTTCAGCCCCTCTCTCTGCACCCAAGGTGAGTTATTATTTTGTTTCATTATGGCTGTCTCTCTGTCCACACTTTGTCTCTGCCATCTCTGAGCTTGTTTAGATGCACCTCGTCTAGATGCACTTCCTAACAGTGCCTAACACAATAGATTGCTCATCTCAACGGGGGCCTATATAATTTACTATAACATAAATAACTGCTCAACTGCAGTCAAATCTCTTTTTAATGCCAATAGTTTCACTTGCATATATTCAGTGGTCCATCACGGGAACATCAGCTTCTTTTTTAATTAATTACTTATTAATAGAGGTAAAACATAAACAGATGACAAGTCTAGATCTTTCCTGCTTCATCAATTTCAGCGTCCAAAGAATGCATCTCGTTCACAGCTACCAGGAGCCAACAGGGACATGTACTGAATGAAGCCTGAAACCCAAGCCCTTTTGTACCCCCACTATTTGGGGACAAATCCTCTCACCCCTCCAGGGAAGGAAAGACAGCTCGACTGAAAGAGTTGCTTAGTGGAAAGCCTCACCGACAACCTCCAAGTTCTCCATGCGGGGCTTTAGGCACATAATTGTCACCAGTAGGAATGGGAAACGCAAGTTCAATGTCTGCAAAGAGGTGGAAAAGAGCCTCTGAGGTTGAAGGGAAGAGGTCTGCCTGCCTCTGTTTTGAAGACCCCTTGCATCTCACAAGGCCAATTTGTTTAATCAAAAGACAGCTTTAGAGCTTGTTAGAAAATAAACACAGAAATAGAAACGAATGCAACATTACCAATTCTTCAACTTTGATGCGCAGCACTCGGGGCTGGGGGTGGGGAGGTTTCTCAGAGAACACACGGTTGTCACTGACAGTAAAGTCAGTCACGTTTTTAAAACCCTGGGGACAGAGCTGCAAATGTACCCCATTATGTCTTGAGATGTACTCCCTGGGTACAAAAGGTGCGTGGGTTATGGCAAGCTCATGTGTTACTTTGCTGAGACTGTAAAAGGTGGCGCAAAGTACAGACTGAGAAAGAGCAACAGTAGAGTATTTGGGGTGATTATTCCTACTGTACAGGTCTGATCCTGGGTGTCCCAGGTATCCCGGAGTCCCACCGCAGCTTTCACCCCACACTATTTTCCTCCATCCTTGGGGCTGCTGCTCAGCTCTAGGAGACACCACCGCCACTTCGCAGCCCTGCGGCTGCACCTCACCCCCAGCCTCCTGCAAGGGGTCTGCTAGAGGCGAACAGAGTGCGTCGGCCGCTGCCAAGGCGATCAGGCTTTGTCCAAGGGCAGCATTTGCTGTCGGCCATTCCCCTCTGCATACAAGTGCCCCCACACCATGCTAAAGGAGCAATTATTATAATTAAAAATAAATGCTCCTCCCTGTCGATTGTACTTACTGGCCATTGCTGCCATCTAGCCAGATGCACCTCCAGTATTCACAGAAGCCTCGAGCCTGCTTATTTTCCCTTTGCTGCTTGGCCTGAAGCAGGGATAAATGCATCCCTTGTTACTCCCTGCCTCTGTGGAGACATTTGTAAACTTTCACAGGGTTTCCCTTTTTTTTTCCAACAGGTGACAAAATACTGTATAACTGCAGGTGCTCTGGGGACACAAACAGGAAAATGGAGATCAGATGCAGATGTAGTTGGAGTAAGAGAAAAATCAAGATAAAGGTAGCAGATAAAAGAGAGCTAAAAAGAGACATTATTGAGAAGGGGTAGTTAGTTATTTTTGTCATCGATTTACTCTTGCAGGGTAGCTCTAGTAGAATAATTTTGTCTATTTTGTTATCGTGCCAAACTTTTGCAGGTGTTACCAGGGGAAGGCTGGAAGTTTATTGAAACAAAGATGATTCTGGTCATTATTGGAAAAGGATTAAGAAGTTTTTGACTCAAGCTAGCACTGAAGGATGTGTTGGAGGTCACAGCTGAGGGGCACTGGCTGGTGTTACTGGACTTGTGAAGTAGGAATGGTAAGGAAGTGGTTTCAGAGAGCTTCTGAGTTCAGATTTATTATTGTAAGAATTTGTTCCCAAAATTCAGTCAGGAAAATGTTCCTAATGGAGGGCTCACTGTGCACCCATCCCTTCATCTCCTTTTGGTATACATGGCATGAAATAGGATGAAAAAAAATGTTCTAGGGAGACTTAGAAATGGAATCATTCAGATGGAGTTTCATGGCCTGCTTTCTGTCCACAATTCAGTTCTAAAAAGCCAGTCTAAACTTCCAGACATTGTGGCCATTCACTTTTCTAGACAGCCTGGTTTCAGAGCCACAGATCCAGCAACGTAACAAATAAGCAGTGAAGCACAGCGGGTAAAGAGAAAATAAACATGACTGCACGATAAAAGACACTGATTGCTCTCTGGCCATAATGTTTCAACCAAATCAAGGACGGGGGGAGTACAGCAATAAATGTTTGTGAATCCAAATTTCTTTTACTGTACTTCCTATTCCATCAGGGGAAAGAAGAAAAAGTTGTATTTTGCTTCCCTGATATTTTTTCCACTGAAAAGGGAGGTTTCACGGGTAGTCTAGAGTAATATTCAGCTGTGAATCCAATTTATGCAGTGGGATAGGATTAAAAAAGGAACAGAAGGTCTGGATTCTGAACCTGCTCTAACAGTTTTGATTTGAATACAACCCAAGTCTTGAAATGGCTTGTTTTCCACTTCTGGTTTGGAGCTGGTTGAAATACTGCCACAGTAGCACTTCCTGTAAAATTTTTGTCCAAGATTCTCATTATTTGGAACTAAACTCTAAAGATTTTGGCACTGTGAAATCCAAACAAAACTCTGTTCCTGACTCAACTGGCCCAGGAGTCAACCCAAGCTTAATCTGGTTCTGGGTCCAAATCCAGCTTCAGCCCATTTCCATTGTTACATAGATTATGCCATAACACCACCTCTAGCCTCAGGATTTATGATGCCGCCTTGCAGGATGCATTATTTGCGTGTAAATACATAAATCACATCAGATAAACAAAGAAGACATGCCAGAAAACAGGAGGGGAGGGAAGAGGAGAGATACCTACCAAGCAGTTTGTCTCTAAAGTGTTGCCAGTTGTGAAAGGACTTGACGTGCTAATATCCGCTCATTCAGACTCTTACAGACATGCTAAGAGCGTGACGGTTGGCAGGCAGTGCATTTAAGTGCTGTTACTGAGGCCCCCAAATATTGACAGAGTGCCAGACTCTGAGAAACTATTGATGTATGCAGCAGGCCGCTGCTCCAGACACCTCTCAGACAGAGTCTTTAAATGTCACAGATTAATGAATTTTCATGAAATGGAGAATGAGAGAAAGAATTAGAAAAAAAAAAAATATCCCACAGCACCAACATCAAAGCATCTTTTATCCCTACACAAAATTCTGCCCTCAAGCCTTAAGATTCCTAATAGATTATAACAGATCGTAAGTCAGCAGGAGATACTGGGTGGAGGACGTTAGACCCTCTAGATCATGCAGAGCATCCTCAAACAAAGCCAATACATAAGATGTTAATTTTTACAAAAGATAAAGAGGGTCAAGGGCCACTCAGATCTCAGTTTCATTTTAACTAAACCCACGAGTTACAAAGCTTAAGGGGTAGAATTGGTTAAATGCTTTTTATCTGAGGTACAAATGGGGCCAAACTGCAAAGTTCAGCTGTTGACTTTGAACGACCCTAACTTTAGAGACATTCAGATAGACAGCTGTACTTGGATCCTCTCTTAGTATTTGATGTTGTGCTCGATCTTATCCAAGAAATTGCCAAAGTTATGATATAACATTTTTATGCCATCAGATAAACCAAGTATGCTGATTATTTCTCTTTTTTCATTTATATCAGTGAACTCAAATATGTATGAAAGAACTTCAAATATCATTAAAATGTAATAATGCAAAATGCAGTTGGAGCGTAAATGACAAATCTATGCATAAGACATCACTTAAAGAGGAAGGAAGTGAAGGGATGATGTACATGATGTATGCAGAGGTAAAAATGGGCCATTTATACCCAACTGTGTTAAAAATATGGCCTCAGCGAGCCCCTCTGCACACAGCCACTTGGAAGCTGGGCTCCACGAGCCATTTGCTCCCTTGTTCCCAGAGGCACAGGCACTGACTCCCACAAGGCTCAACTACCCCCACCACCCCCAGGCTGTCCCACAGTATTTCACTTCAATGCAATGACACCGAGCAGGATGAGCACCAACACACCCAGCTCCTGGCTGGCTGCCTCCTTCCCCCTCAGAAGCACAGCCATTTGACAATGCTGACAGAAAAAGGGACGCTGCCACCACCACGATGGCCAGGCCTGTTGCAGGAGAATCCAAAGAAGCTGAGAGGATCCTGACAAGCAAAGGGAATGCTGTATGAAAAGCCAAGCAGCATGACCCTGTTGGTGTCACAGCAAGACCCTGTGGTTCTTCACCTTGTTGGAACGGGTCCAGAGGAGGCCACAAAGATGATCAGAAGGCTGGAGCACCTCTCCTATGAGGACAGGCTGAGAGAGTTGGGGTTGTTCAGCCTGGAGAAGAGAAGGCTCCGAGAAGACCTTGTAGCAGCCTTCCAGTACCTAAAGAGGCCTACAAGAAAGCTGGGGAGAGACTTTTTACAAGGGCGTGGAGTGATAGGACAAGGGGCAATGGCTTTCAACTGGAAGAGGGAAGATTTAGGTTAGATATAAGGAAGAAACTCTTCAATATGAGGGTGGTGAGGCACCGGAACAGGTTGCCCAGAGAAGCTGTTGATGCATTCAAGGCCAGGTTGTATGGGGTTTTGAGCAACCTGGTCTAGTGGGAGGTGTCCCTGCCCATGGCAGGGGGTTGGAACCAGATGATCTTTAAGGTCCTTTCCAACCCAAACCATTCGATGATTTTATGATTCTCGCTGCAGAAAACCCAACATTCTTCACTAAAACTCTTCCCCTAAGTTCTCTCTCTGTCTCTGGCCACACGAGGCTCTGCTGACCACAGCAGCTATAAAATCTCACTGTAAGAGCAGGGACTAGCACAAGTAGTGTTTAAGAGGAACCTGTTTTCACATCATCTTGTTAGTCAGGTTATTTGTGACCACCTTTGTCAAAACAAAACAAAAAAATTTTCATAACATGAGGCTACCTTTGTGACTGTGAAGCCAAGTGGAAACAAGTGCAAGGACCCTGACGGTAACCTCCAGCTCCGGATGACACAGAAGTCTTTGGATTTCAAAAGCCAACACACTTCTGTAGGTTGGCACATGTGGCAATCAACTGTATCATGGACTATGACAGTCAGCCATTTGTGTTATCCACTCTTGTCATCTCCCAAAGCATGTCTTCCCTACCACCACACATCCCGCGACCACCAGAGTTGCAGCAGGGTCTGCAACACCATTATCCATTACTCATAGCTCTACAAATGATCTGGATGAAGTAGCAAGTAGCTGTCCTCTGCCGACAGCCGGACAGAAGACAGATCACACGTGCATGTAAGAGTGGATGACACAAATGACTGATTAAGTACATGAGAAGACAAAATGTCAAAGCCTTTCTATTCTGAGAACAATCTCTATACAAACAAAGGAAAAAAAAATCAATATAGATTTTCACACAGGGAACTATTTTACACATCATCGCAAACTTACTTTAAAACACTCAGTACTTTTTCCTTAGGACTTTTAAAGAGCCTGTCTAATGTTACTGCCCGTTCTGGCCTGCTATTTCTCCTCACACGCTTCTTTTCCTTTCTCCTTTCTTTCTCTCTCTTTTTAAAAAATAGTAACTAAGGAGCCATCACAAAACACTAACCCAGTGATTCATTCAGTCCAGTAGCACATCTTCAGCAAACGCCAGCACCGGTTGTACTGAAGGAAGATGTAAAAAACGTCAGTATTCCACTTCTACAAAAGCCTTCTCCTATACCTCAGCAGAGATTGGCTTCAGCCTAAAGACTGAAGTGGAGCACTGGCTGGGATGATCCCTGAAGCACACAGAGAAGCCCATGTGCCTGAGCAATGAAGTTGCCCCTCACAAGGGGTGATTACTCAGACTCTCTGCAATACTGACATGATGATACCTCTGTGGGTCACTTCGTGTCCCGAGTACATGCTAGGGTACGGCAGGCTTGTCGCAGAGCCCGCCTGACACATCTCTCCCCCGGAGTGTGGTGTGTATCCCTGGGCAAGGCAAGCATCATGTCCACCAAGACTGCCTCACACTGCAGTCAGTAACAAAACTTTCTTTAGAGATTTGTCTCTTTTCTGGGAGAATAGAAGAAGGAAGCTAAAATTGCTAAAATGTAGCAAAACTCTAAGCGAGCGGGTTGTGAAGGGAGCAAACTGGGCAATTTTCTAACTCACTGCAAGGCTACGACACTTTTTTTTTCCAATGAGCCTTTGGCATTTTAACTAAATGAAGGCACTGAGTTAGAAGACACAACAAAGTCTTATGACTTGTCCGAAGTTATGCAATAGCCTTCTCTCCCTGTCTTCTTTTGCAAATACGGGAATAGCTAAGTCTTGTCCCTGGTCTCTTTGTATGCCAATGTTACAACAGCCATTTCAGTTCCATAAATTCTGCACCATCTCCGAGACTGGGATAACAGAGGTGGGCAAAAATTTGGAAGAACTGGAAGTATTAACAGTTACATAAAATTGATCATAGGATAGAATAGAATAGAATAAAATAGAATAGAAGTTACACCCAAAATAGCAATTTCAAGGGAATGAATAGGAACAAAGGTGTTACAGAATTAAAATTATTAGGTCTGAAAGGGACCTTGGAAGTTCCTGAGTTCAACCTCCTTCACCTGGTTTAGGATAGTATCAAAGGCCATCTCCTTTGTGTCAACTAGTCTCTTTGATTGTCACCGTTTACCTTCCATAAATGAATTAATTTCTTGTAGTCATTTCTGATTATGGTTGTCTACCTTCCATCTTTTTCTTTCCTTTTCTCTGTGTGCATACATCACAGATCACAACCAGCTTGCACACCCCCCTGCTTGTTAAAAGTCCCACCTCTTCTGCTGACTTACTGCACTCTTAATCAAAAGGGCAGGAGGAAGCCGCCAGGATTCATCCTTCCCCCCCTCTCTCCTTCTCTCTCCCTCTCTTTTTTCAAATGGCACAAATGTCAAACTTCCTAAAAGGATGTTTGGCATAGCTGAGTTCAGTCATGTAACGTACAAAGTCGGTATGATCAAAAGGTTGCAGGGCTGCCCACTGCTAAAGAAGAGGGGAAAAAAAAGGAAATGGGGATCTCTTCTGAAGTGTGAAAGAATGCGTGAGCCAACTGTTGCCACTGGAAACACCATGTCTATTAGCAGCAGCGGTGGGTCTGAAACACGAAAACCTCGGTCCGGATTCCAGTTTCTCCAACATTCAGGACTGTTCTGATGCAATTTTCCACCCGTGAAGAAACAGGGATAGACATAGCTATGGAACTAAAGACTTTTATTCTCTGTGCTTTGCATCGTTATATGGAAAATGACTGTATCTACGTGGAAACAATAGCAGTTGTTTTTGTAGTCAAAGTTGCTTAAACTAATCAGACAGAACACAGATTCACACATCAAAACACATGGTCTCTCTGGTGTTTTTATACTGCTACCTCTCACCACAGTATTTCATTCTTATTCTACCCACTGCCAAAAAGGAGGGCAAATTATTCCTCCCTTCTACATAACTAAGATTGTTAAGATTTTGTGTGGCAACTGGTTTGCAATGGTAGGGCGCTTCACAATTGCTAAACTGCACGCTCACATCTTCCTCTACATTTCTGGTTTTATTCAGCTGTCCTATTTGCTCCACTTTGCTGAGTCCTCGTGAAAATGTTCGTGTCTTCTTATTCAATGTCAACATTAGCGAACACCCCAGCTATGCCACCAGCTCCTGCAAAACGCCTGCTCTCACGGTGGCCTGAAAATTGGTGGTCAAAATACTCAGCATGAAGAATCTCTCCATGAGCTGAGACGGAGTTTCCCTGCCAGAAGATAACCCCAAAAATGTAGATGGAAAAGCTCATTGTCAATATCTGTTTAATAGAAAAATCTTAATTATAGATAGTTTTCAGTCCCAGAACAGTAGATGGGACCTTGAGATTAATTCCCCCTATGACAAAGTATGTGAACAATAACCAGAATTTGTAATCAATACCCAGAGGAGAGAGCATCCAAATTGTAACAGGGATTTGGGATTCATTCCCAGAGGGCGTACTATATGATTTGGAACAGGTAGACTGGGATTAATTTTTGATTATGAAATATTTGAACAGCAATTTTCAACTTTTAATGAAGAGAGGATGTGGACACCACAATTAATATAATTTCTAAGTCTCTCCATCATATTTCAAGACACAGATGACAGATCACAAACAGCTGTTCAGGTCGTACACAAGTTAATGTGGGAGTGCCACCTAAAGGAAAGTGCACTAGGATGGGACTTTGGAGGGAGGCAGGCAAAGACCAGAGTTGCACTTCCCCCATTTCTAATAAAACTCGCTTATTGCAAATTCTGCACTAGAAGTAATTATTCTGTGTTTGCTGACTTTACATGTATAATTGTAAGTCAAAAAACATCAGTATGGGAACATGGCTTTTCTCTTACACAGGGAAAAAATATAAAGGTGTTCAAAGGGAAATAATTCTCACTCTGAAGGAAAATTTCAAAAGAGGAGTGTGCTAGGCAAAACATATAGAACGTCACCATGTCCTCAGGGGAGAATACAACCCAAGTTTCTAAAATTCCTTAAAATACAATAAAACAGCTAATTATTTGCCTAGAATACAGATAACAAGTGAGTTGTAAATCTTATCCTTTTCTGTTAGTTTCTATGAAATAATTTTCTTCATGTTTTCCTCACAGGCCAATGAGTAATTTTAATAATTATCAGCTGCATCTGTAGCCATGTAAGACGAGGCAAATTTCCTCTACCTGCATATTTTGCCATTTATGAGTTAATATAACAAACTGATGTTTCAGGATGCAGGTTGATTGTCACAGGGGTCAGAAAACCTGGCCTCCATGTCCAGCATTCAGTAATGCTCAGTTGGGTCGACAAAGCATCCAGAAGGAAAACGTCTTGCCCTGAAACAACTGATGGTAATTGCTTCAGAAGGACTAAAGATGAGATGAACCAAAAGCCTGTTTCAGCTCAACAAATACTTTATTCCTAATTTATCTTTTTGACATTGTAAAATATTTTAAAAGATGCTCTGAATTTCTGAAATTGAAGATTTACCTCTTCCATTTTATGCCTGCTGTGTAAAACTTTTGGGTCTTTCACTGAAATGAGACAAGCCAGCTGAGGTTCCCTGTGGGGCCACCCCTCTTCCCTTAAGCCCTCAGACCCACATCTACCCAAGGATCATTTCCTAAGCCTCCAAAATTATATATAAGTATGCTGTCTCTGCCAGACCCTATTAATCATAAACTTTTTCTCATTTCATTTCAGTATTAAACTCATCTTGTTCAAATCTCTAATTTTCCACACTGACAGAGGAGTTCTCTATACATCATTCAGCTCTATTTCCTAGATACGTTCAGAATTACAAAATTCATTCAAGCCCATCTGATCTCTTCTCACTAAACCTTCTGCCTTCCACTGACTGACAGAGAAGAATTAGCCTTCCTCCTGTCAAGCATACATCTTTTCCCCACAAAAGTAGGTGAAAACACATCCAAATACAGCCAATGACTCAGCTTGCCCTTGTACTTGCGTCTTTACTTTAAGAAGCAGTCAATTTTATGGAGCAGCAAGTCCCATTGATACAATACCAGACAGACTACTAATATTTCTAAAGTAAAAACAGCTGTAGCATTCCCTACAAAGAAGGGTACCACATGCTGAAAGCAGCAATATGGATGAAGTGGTACCATCAGCACCCCTCATTCTAGTGGAGGCAGGAAGTCTCACAATGAAGTCATGCTATGGAGCGACATTGCTGAGCCTAATGCATCACGGGTCATTTTAAGTCATTAAAAAGTAAAAATGGTCAACCACAATTATCCTATCTAACATTAAACCCAGCTGCAGATCTCAGAGTTGTGAAGAAAGAGCACATCAGACAGCCTCTGTTCTTTCCCTGCTGCAGCAATGTCATCCATCTCATTTCTCACCCAGTGCCATAGCTTCTCTCCAGTTTTACAAAGACACTGCAGCACTATGCTAGCAAAACAAACGATGGTACTGCTGCAGCAAACAGGAGACAGGAGACAGGACCAAAAGAGCACTCAAGCCTCTCCTTGTGTGTTTTTGGTGAGTCAGGCATTCAGCAGAAGTGACGATGCCTCCCCCAGAAGACACATGCCACAAGAAGTTTGGTGCTCCACAGCTGGGAACAGCCACTTTTCTTACCTAGAGCCAGGCACTATTGCTCTAAGAGGCTCTGGTTCCCAAGCAGCAAGCTTCATCCCCACAACACAACGCCGGGACCTGCAGCGCCACTCCCACATCCACATTCAGACTACACCAGCTCTTCTGGCAAGTCAATCAAAGCAGCTATTGCAGGGAACTCAGTCAGACAGACCCCACCAGGGCATGGTGTTATATCAATTACCTCACCAGTTTCTGCCTCAGTATCCCCGAGTGCGAATTAGTTGTTGGCACCTACAAGTTAAGAGGTCAGTAGCTTTAGATGCACTGTATGTTAGACAAAGAGATTGATACTTCATTTTAAAGAACACTCTATATTCTACTGTACTTGAGCTAATTTAAAAGAAAACAAGACCGTTGCAGTATTTTTTGACTAAAAACCTGTAGAAGAAATTAAGTTACAGTCTTTTACAACAAGAATCTGGAAGGGTGTCCCATTGTAATATTTTCAAAGAGAAGTTGTGCATGCAGTATGTATGTGCATATGGTGTTTATGAATTGTTTTTTAACTTTAGATATTTTATTCATTTTTCCACATGGTACAAGTAGAACACACATCTTTGTTGGACAGACACCAATACAGTAACATAGCTTTAGATTTCAGGCACTCAAGACTCAGTGGGACAAAAGGCTACCCTATCTTTGTGCCAGGACAGCACGTCCTGAAATTCGGACGCATGCCATCAGGCAGTCAATATCTCACTGAAGATACTCAGCCCTCGATGTATTCAGCGATACTAAATGAAGGAAACTGTAACCACTTCCCGTTATTCCACACAGAGATAAGGACCATGGGAACTCTGTGTCTTGGCATACAACATCCTATTTTGATTTCACTATACTGTGGGATCTGCTGTTATCCACAGTTTGTGGACTTCATTTTTTTTCTCATTTGCAGTATGCACACAGCCGGCATAGTAACTTCAGTCATAACAAGGTTCAGAAGTCCATAGAGCAGAAGGAAACGGGTAAGGAATGGCACAAAAAGACCTGGCTAGAGCTTTTTGGGACAGAAGCAGAAAAAGTAGAGATGCTACTGATATCTGCACCCCTAGCCCCCACAGTCAGCAACACGGAGTTCAAAACTCGCTTCTCTCATTCACGCTGTGTGCATGTGTGTAAGCTGCTCTCACAGATTCACGAAGAATACTGAAAGTGTATTCTCTAGGATAACTGCCTATCCAGACTCAGAAGTGTGGCTTATTGCTCAAAGTCAGATGAAATGCAAGCGTGAACAGCTTACCTTCAGACCAGAACAGTCTGCCCCGCTACTGCAGACTGCCATGTCTAATAACTATATAAACCTTGTTTATTTAATTTCAAAGCTGCTGTTTCATTTAAGCTGTACCACGGTCTCAGGAATCACAGGATGGTGACATTTAAGAAGGAGAGGCAACGATTTAATTGATTTTCCAGGAAAAAGCTAGGTCCAAAAGCAAAATAGAGTTTCCTTTCTAAAGAATGGAAATACTAATAATATAACCGAGTGCTCTTTATAATTTAACATGGTGAACCATCATTCTGTTAAATGAAACGTAAGAAGGGACAAACTGGTTCAGAGAAAATAAATAAATATTAATTCTGTTCCCACTGGTAACCTATCTCACACCCCAAGGTCTCGGAAACACTGAATATAAAAAATACTTCTTTCCCACTATCTGGAAAAAAATGAGGATAAGGGAAACAAAGATTAACATTTACATGAACTTGAGACGCTTTGGTTTTCAGATAGCCAAATTAAAATGCCTACGTTGGGTATCTATGGTGTACAAAACTAATGATCTTGTCCATTATCCTACCGAAAGTCTCTTCTTGTGCCTGGCTTAAATTTGAGGTTTCTTGACAAGCTCTAATGAATGGTTAACCTCGCTTTCCTGATAAAAAGCAAATGCTCCTTGATTTCATTTTTTCTTGAAACAAGCCTATATGGATGAAATATATGAACTTCTGTCAATGCAACTGCCGCTCTGTGCATTACTTAAATGTTACAATGAAACAGGGGGAATTTTTTTTTTCGCTCAGACGCATCAGGTCCCACGACAGGGAAGTTTGGCTCCGCTCTCCCAGGCACGGACCCCGGGCAGCGCCGAGCCCTCTCCCCCCTCCCGCTCTCCCAGCAGCGGGGCAGTCCTGGGGCTGCAGGGAGCCATTTCAGGGCGGCACGATATAAATAGGAGATGTGCAGTAGCCTTCTGGATCACAGGTGGCACACTGCATTTATCTTCACATGTGCCAGGGTGCATATCTACAGCTCATGAGTGGGAAAGGTCAGGTATGTCAGCTATGATGGCAACAAACAGCCTCACTAGCAAGCACGGGCGTATTCACCTTTTGCTGCTCACAGCTGGCGGATGCCTCCTGACCCGGAGCGGAGCAGCAGCCCCGGAGCACCAGCTGTCTCCAGGCATGGTCCCACCTTGGCTTGGGGCTCCTGCTCCTTCCCCTGCCTGTCCGGGAGG
>NW_009609639.1:90743-94773 GCF_000690535.1 Cariama cristata
CCGCTCTCTTCCAAAGCCACTGAAGAGATTTATTATTTATAGGCAGAGGGATGAAAACATGTACTACGTACGTGGGGGCCCGTGGGGGGAGGGCCAGTTACTGCCAGGCAGTAATTTCAGTCTGAAGTTCCTATGACTTAAATAGCCACTTGAGCTCTGCTCTTGCAGTTTATGATGTCAATAGAACCCCTAAATGAAATTACAGCCTTCTGATACGCAGCGGGGTAGCTTTTCTTCACCGTGTAATATACGCGGCTGGGAGAAATTGTACTATACGTGGAGTTTCACTAAAGCAGAGTTTATCATAAGAATGTTCCTGCTAAAATATGATTAGGCTTCTTGTTTGCTGGATAACACATCTAATGAATCAGGGTATGCGTGATAGCTGTGTTTTGTGAATGCAGACATATACCCTGAGGTGAACTGGGCACTCCACCGCCTCAAAGCACCAGCTATTTCATTTCCACCGTAATTTGCACCTGCTTTGTTTTGCCAGCAGCACAGACCCATGCTAGCTCTGGAACTCGCCTCGGTTCCAGGAACTTGAAGAATGCACAGAGGAAAAAACAAACAAGGCAGCAACAGCGGGATCTACGCACTGTGTTCACAGGCTTTTTTTTAAGCATGCCTGAGCCCAGCTAAATCTGATCAAGTTTTCCTTTCCAGTAGCCCTGCGAGGGCAGGGAAAAATATTTCCATTTTACAGGGTATGTGAGACATAGATAGAGGTAAAGATTACACGACAATGGATCTAGGATACAGATTCAGGTCTCCTAAAGCCTATTCCATTTCCCTCCATTCTCATTGCATTATTCATCCATACTCCTTCCCAACCCAGGACAGGAAGAAAAACCTTCATTTTACCATTCATGCATCTTGCTATTTCTATATCCTTTAGCTGAGGAAGTGACTTAATTGTTCAAATGTTCCATGTCACAACTCCGCAGCTGATAATTAGCGATCTATGGTTAGTGGCTGCTTTACCTCAGTCACTTGCAGATGTCTTTTACTTTCATAACTTTCCCTGTCATATGACTTAATTCAAAATCAAGTTTCACTTTCTTTTCTGATTTACAGGAAGGGAAATCAGTGCTGTTTCAATGTTGTGACCCTGGAAAACAAGCTGTTATTCAACTTCTGGAAGACAGGCTTAGAATATAAAATCAGAAAAAATATTTAGAATAACTTAAAACGGGCAACGTACTCAAAACAAGGCAGTTGCTTTTATGTACTTTCACTGCAAAAATTGTCTCTGGATATAGCTTAAGCTCTTGTACTTCTGAAGCGTCCCAGTACCTATGAATCTGTGTACCTTTATCATTACATCCTTTTCTGTGCTTTGTTCTTGTCTGATACAGTTAACAGTCACAGAACAACAAACATACCACATCAAACAAAATTGTTGTGCAGAAAACAGTGGTTTTCATTCTACTACATAAATATATCTTTTCTTCCCCAAAAGTATAAACTGGTGAAAAGTGAAAAACGAGTGAAAGACTACCATTTTCTCTTTGCTTGTGTCAGGCAAGAGATGATACTTTCCCCACTTTATCTATGGGTAAAAGAGAGAGGTTTAATTCAGCAGGGCATGTAAGGCACTTTTGAGATTACGAGTTGGAAGGGACGCTGTAACTAAAATGGCTACTGCTAGAAGCAAACAGTGCATCTACAAAAGAACAAACGTATGTATTAATTTCCATTTTTTAAAGCAACTATGGTAAACTATTACACAGCAGACAAAGAAGCTACTACTAATGAGACAATTTATCATCTTACGATCCCATAGTGTTTAAACAGACAGTAAAAATATGACTTGAAATTGCAGATTTTCACCCCAATGATTTTAGACCATAGACAAACCATTATAACCTTGGACTACAGTCAATAAGCAGCTTATACGATAATAAGACTGCTGATTTTCTCCACATTGCTGTACAAAAATACCAGTGAAGACAAGTTCCCTTGCTACCACAGAGACTTGCAGAATAAATATATTAATTAAATAATTTAAACATTGAGAGGTTTAGAGCAACACAGAGCCTCTTAAAAAACAGATTAAATATTGTTTTGCCTTCTTGGTGAAAGTTGCCAGAGTGACAGCCCTTGACTTCAGCATACCCAGAGAACAAGTGTCATACAGGCAGAAGTTTGAAGTTTCAGACATTTAGCACTGTGCTTTGAGAACTTTCCATTTCAGAAGTACTTATGTCTTTCAGACTTACACTGCCTGGAGGGAGAAAGTAAATCAGAGATAAGCTTCAAAGATCAGACCCAAAAGTATGTGTGGGCGTTCAGTATAGCCCATTTAGAGAAAAGAAAAAAATCCATTATGTTTCTATCTGTGATGTGAACTGCCTGAAAGTTTGGGATGTTCTGATCTGTCAGCTGCTTTCACTACGCTGCAGAAAGGTGATGCAACAGCCAAGTCGGGATCTTAACATCAATTTAGTCAAAAGCTGGCACCATTTGGATTGGGGCTTTGATGTACTTAAAGGTTATTTCTATGTGTATGTAAGACTCTTTACTGAGGGGATCAACCAACTTAATTGCGGGTTTTGTTAAGAGCTGGTGATTTAGTTCAGGTTCAGAGAGAGGTTCCACAGCACCAGGGAATGAAGAGCAAGAGCTAACCCTCGCTGCTCAGTGCTGAAAAAGGTCTGCGGTCAACTTACGGTTTTGTATATGAAAAAAGAGGAGTTCACAGTTCTTTATGGTTCTAATGCAAAACCAGATGAAACTTGGGAGGTTTTGTCGCTCTCTGTCTTGAAGTTTTCAGACTTAGTCAAACTTCAGGCTGAAACTGAAGCAGGGGGAGGGACTGAGAACCCCACATGGATCGCAACCAACGAAAATATTTGCAAAAATTGCCAAGCAGTAAAACCACAAAATCTTGCATGACTCTACTTAAGGGTTATAAGAAATAGCAAGTACTTTAATTTGGGTTGGATGTGATTTGATACTGAGCTCAGTTCTGAAGTCAATGTCAAAGCCTCCGATAACTCCAGTGAAAGACCATTCAGCACCAGCCTTTACGTTCTGTCCTCACAACTTACACTGGGCATGAAACCAGGGAAAAGGTGCCCGTTTGGAGAGGAGCTGTCTCCCTGGGGGTCAGAGGGACATGCTTGTTGATACACCTGCTGAATGAATCCAACTCAAAAGCCAGACAAGGATGAGAAGAACGCTTCCTAGTCAATACCCCACGTGAGATACATTGGTGCCATTAAACATCTTGTTCTTTTGCCAGGGACATGCTTCAAAGAACAGGATAATACCTCAAAATATAAATATTTTTATTCCTACCCTGTGTTTCTTATATGCCTACTTTGTTAGAAGTAGAAAACGTTAGTCAAGAAATGATTCATTTCTTCAAGTCAAATAACATGGGAGATGATGAAGGATGAATGGAACAGCCCCCGCACTGCCCTGGCCTTCTTTAGCACTACAGCAGGAAAAGATTAACCAAAGTGACACATTCCGCAGGCCAGGAGAGGACAAAAGGAGACCCTGACCAATCCGGGCCTGGAACTAGAGATGCACATTCTACTCCTTTTTCTTCCACTGGCTTTCCCGTGAGCAAATCACTGCAGTTTTCTATGCCTCGGCTTCCCTATCCAACAGCTGGAAATAACTCTGTGTAAGTACCTTGATGTTGGCTGAGACAGCCAATGCTTTAGCATCCAAGATTTTGTATATGAAGTTCTTCAAAGTACATTTTTTTTTCCTGATTCCTAGCTCCCCATACAGGCACAAAGAGAACAGAAGGGAAGCGAGAGAGTTAAAAAAAATGAAAAAAAAAAAATTAAAAAAATCCAACCCTTCTCCCCCCCTCAAATGGACCAGCAGCCTATAAACCAACTAGTTCTTCCTATTCCCAGGGGTGGCTTGCACAGAAGCATTTTCTTTTACTATGCATCCACTGTAGAGTTTCTTTTCTGCTTGGCTGGGCAATCAGGTATTCAGAGCATAATGTAAATGCTCAGAACACAGAGGCATGAAAAGTTGCCAGACAGAAACTCCAAGCGAAGGA
>NW_009609640.1:0-573 GCF_000690535.1 Cariama cristata
AAAAGCTTGTTTTGCAAAGAAGGAAAAGGCTCTCACCGTGATCGCGGCGCTGCACCAAACCCCTCTCTCTCTTGTATTTTCTTCTTCCTGCGGTTTGCAAATAAATCCAGCCCTAAAGCAAAAAAAAATTCTTTTCCAAACTCTGCTTTAGTCCAACTTGCAAATTAGAGTAAGAATGATCACCGTGTAAAAAAAGTCCAGAGCAAAGTTAGGTCCCTCTCCCCAGATCGATTATAAATGCGTGTGTGAGCGTATATACTATAATAATAATAAAAACACCTCTCCTGATCGGGGTGAGTTTTCTTTGCTCCTGAAAAGAAATCAGTCTCTCTCACACACACTTCCTTTTAAAAAATCCCCTCAATGACCAGGAGGCCGAATCGCCAATACCAAGTCACTTTTTTTTGTTGCTGTTGCAAATGGTCAAGAGGAAGGGGAAAGCCAAAGAAAACAAAATAAAGTGGATCTAAAATAAAATCCCAGAGCTTTCTTCCACTGAGCTCCTCCAAAAAAGCAGCTTGTGCAATGTAGCCGTTCTGCTGAGAAGCTGCGGGCTGCAAGCTCCTCTCCCCT
>NW_009609640.1:626-955 GCF_000690535.1 Cariama cristata
GGTTGCAGGTGTCTCTGTTGTTTGGAATCGGGGGGGTGGGTGTTTTGGGAGCGCAGCGGATTTGTGGTGATGGTGGTTGTTGTGTGTTTGGAGGAGGTGGAGGAGGAGGAGGAGGAAGATTTGAGATCTGAGCTGTACGGGCTCGGCGTTTTTCTGCTCGCTCGCTCTCTCCCTCTCTCTCTTTTTCTTTCCGGAGGAGGTAGGGTGATCTCTCTGCAAAAGCAGCAGTAAATGGCGTCATGTGGATCTGAGGAGGAACAGAGCAGTTGTTGTCCCAGAGGATATATCGCATCCGGTCCCAGCTCATTGGCTCTGCGGGGCTACATTCA
>NW_009609641.1:0-251 GCF_000690535.1 Cariama cristata
ATCAAACCGTGCCAGCAGCCCTGGTAGCGGGGGTCAGAGAGCCCCGTAACCCCCCGCCGAGGCTGGTCTGCCCCCTCCAGCCCCGGGGTCTGGGCAGGGTGCAAGGCAAGGAGGCAGCGGGTCTGCCCAGGCTGTGGGTGCTGGGGATGCCTGGCAGACCGCCGTGCCCACCGCACTGCCCCGGGGAGCTCCCTGGGGTACCCCAGCCCGCGGCGCTGCTCGCCGTGCAGAGCGCCTGCCAGGGACGTGGG
>NW_009609641.1:394-1269 GCF_000690535.1 Cariama cristata
CGAGGGCAGCTGAGAGGAGACCTGTGGCTGGGTTTCTGCAAAGGTTCAATGCCGTTGTGACCACTAACAGTATCTTCAGGTATGCAATCTAAGATAATGACAGAGCTAATCAAATCTCCAGCATAAGCTGTTGGTTTTGGGGTCAGGAGGGAATGTACTGCACCTAGAGCAGCAGTGCTTAATTGCTTTTGTCTTCCTCTGAATCAGAGGAGACAGCTGGGCTTGGTGGGCCATGGGGTCTTATGCTCAGGTCTCGCAGCTGCGTGTGGCTGGGCGGTTGCTGCGTGCTGGAATTTAGCTCCTTGATGGCAGAGCCATGGCTCCTATTCTGCTGGCCCTAGCAATTGCAGGAGATAAGTGAAAAATCCCTCCGTGCTCCCAAAGACGGTGTGATTGCAGGTTCCGCAGCCTATTGCAGATAAAATGATGATTAAGGGGTCCTACCCTATAAGCAGACAACCATGTTGACCTTATTTAGGCTCCTAATCAATTTGCCCCCGGTGTGATTAATTGAGATGCTTGCCATCGATTTTCCGTGAGACAGGAGCGGCTGAGGTGGGATTCACAGGGATGCCTGCAGGGAGATCTCCGGCTCTGTTTGCGCCGCGGCGGCAGTGTTGGGCCGGCGCGATCCCTGGGCGAGGCGGGGATTACCCTGCCTCTCCTCGGCCGTGGCTCTTCGGTCCGGCCGCTGCGGGGCTGCCTCCTTGCCTCTGCCTGCAGGAGGGGGCAAGGGCCGGGCACTGCAGGGCTTGGTGGGATTTGGGAGGTCCAGGTGGGATTTGGGCTTCCCAGGAACCCTACTGCATTCCAGAAATGGTGCAGCGGATCCGGGACCCTGGCAGGGACGGTGCACTCTTCCTCCTGAGCAAGCC